>NC_091962.1:12236646-12356646 GCF_031021105.1 Erythrolamprus reginae | reverse complement strand
GCATCAAACATTGAAACATTTCCGTTCATCTCCTTCGCAAGGTACCACCTATCCTGGACCTGGGCATTTGGTTTTTCTTGCCTAGATGTAGACCCTGACTTTTTTCACCCTTGAATTTCATTTTGTCTGATAGTGCCCAATGTTCAAGTTTGTCAAGATCCTTCTGTATCTTGAGCCTATCTTCTGGAGTGTTGGCTGTTCCTGCCAGTTTGGTGTCATCTGCAAATCTGATGAGTTCCCCATCTACTCCTTGGTCCAAGTCATTGATGAAGATATTGAAGAGTCCTGGGCCTTGGGGTAGTCCACTGCATACAACCCTCCATGTATTTATTTATTTATTTATTTATTTATTCTTTGTCCAATATACAATACATATGAGAGAGAATATACATTAGGAATATATATATAAAGATAGGAAGTAAAAAGAAGGGAAGTGGATAGGAAGAGAATATATATAGAGGAGAGAATATATAAGATAAAAGAGGTAAGAAAAGAGAATTGGACAGGGGACGATAGGCACAACAGTGCACTTATATACGCCCCTTACTGGCCTCTGAGGAATCGGGAGAGGTCAATCGTGGAGAGTTTAATGGAGAAGTGTAGGGGATTGGGGGTTGACACTATTGAGTCCGGTAATGAGTTCCACGCTTCGACAACTCGATTGTTAAAGTCGTATTTTTTGCAGTCAAGTTTGGAGCGATTGATATTAAGTTTGAATCTGTTGTGTGCTCTTGTGTTGTTGCTGTTGAAGCTGAAGTAGTCGTTGGCCGGAAGGACGTTGCAGCGTATGATCTTGTGGGCAATACTTAGATCGTGTTTTAGACGCCTTAGTTCTAGGCTTTCAAGGCCCAGGATGGTTAGTCTATTTTCGTAGGGTATTCTGTTTCGAGTGGAGGAGTGGAGGGCTCTTCTGGTGAAGTATCTTTGGACGTTTTCGAGAGTGTTGATGTCTGAGATGCGGTGTGGGTTCCAGACAGATGAGCTGTATTCGAGAATGGGTCTGGCATAGGTTTTGTAGGCTCTTGTGAGTAGTGTGAGATTGCTGGAGCAAAAGCTGCGTAGGATCAGGTTAACGACTCTGGAGGCTTTTTTGGCGATATTGTTGCAGTGGGCTTTAGCACTTAGGTCATTTGAAATGAGTATTCCGAGGTCTTTTACTGAGTGTTGGTTGGTAGTGAGGATTTGTTTATTCAGTTCATATATGTGGTTTGGATTCTTTTTGCCGATGTGGAGGGTAGAGCATTTGTTGGTTGATATTTGAAGTTGCCAGGTGTTGGACCAATCTGAAATGAAGTCAAGGTCTTTTTGAAGAGTGAGTGTGTTGTCGGTGGTGTCGAAGAGTTTCACATCGTCGGCAAAAAGTACACAGTTGCTTACGATATTATCGCAGAGGTCATTGATGTATAGGATGAAAAGAGTAGGACCTAGTACGCTGCCTTGGGGAACGCCGCTTTTGACAGGGACAGGGGAGGAAATGGCGCTTCCGATTTTGACAACTTGTTGTCTGTTTGACAAGAATGCGGTAATCCAGTTGTGGATGCAGTTCCACAATCCATGTAGATGCAGTTCTGTTGAGTACCGCACATTGAGTGTGGTTGGTTAGCCAGTTTCGAATCCATCTGGTGGTGTAGCTGTCCATCCCACATTTTTCTACTTTATCTAGTAGTGGGGTTATGGTCTACTTTGTCAAATGCCTTACTAAAGTCCAAGTAAATTAAATCGACGACATTCCTTTGGTCCACTAATTTTGTCACTTTGTCAAAGGACGCACTAAGATTAGTCATGCATGATCTGTTCTGGACAAACCCATGTTGGTTTTTGGTTATTACTGTATTTGCTTCTAGGCGCTCATTGATTAATTGTTTGGTTATCTTTTCCACAATCTTCCCTGGTATTGAGGTCAGGTTGATAGGTCTGGATCTATTTTTAGTCCTTTTTTGAACTTTTTTGAAGTTCTTTTCCAGTCCTCTGGCAGTTCCCCAGTCCTCCAGGATCTTTGAAAGATAGAGTTCAATGGTTCCCTTCATGGTATAATCCATCTGGTCCTGTTGATTTGAACTCGTCTAGGGTAGACAGATGTTCCCTTACCATTTTCTTCCCTATTTTAATTGTGCTCCTGATATGTTTGTTATGATGTTGTTTTTGATAAATTGGACTGAACCCTGTTATTTAAAAAACAACACACATCCGGTCGGCTCAAGATTTGTCTTTCCTGATTTCTGAAATTCATAAAGGTGTTTTTTTTAACGACGAGGACTCTGTACCTGCTCAGAAACACTCTCACCCCTTCGTTTTGTCTCCACCGATGTCTTTCTTGCAAAGCATATACAAGGGGGTTCTCAACTTACGACCGCAACTGAGCCCAAAAATTTCTGTTGTTTAAAAGAGAGACGCAGGTTAAGTCAATTTTGCCCCATTTTACGACATTTTTTGCCGTAGTCATTAAGCGAATCGGGGTGGATATTAAGTTAGTGGGCCAGTTGTGAAATGAAAATGGCTTCCCCATTGTCAGAAGCTGTCACATGGTGATCGCATGATCCACGGGATGCTGTGGGATTGGGCAGCATATAAGTCAAATAGATAGATGGATGGATGGATGGATGGATGGATGGATGGATAGATAGATAGATGATAGCTAGCTAGTTAGCAGATAGATAGATAGGTAGGTAGGTAGATAGATAGATGATAGATTAGATGGATGGATGGATAGATATGACAGAGATAGATAGATGGATGGATGGATGGATGGATGGATGGATGGATGGATAGATAGATAGATAGATCGATAGATGATAGATAGATGATAGCTAGCTAGTTAGCAGATAGATAGGTAGGTAGGTAGGTAGATAGATAGATAGATTAGATGGATGGATGGATAGATATGACAGAGATAGATAGATAGATAGATAGATAGATAGATAGATAGATAGATGATAGATAATAGGTAGAGATGAAGATAGATAGATAGATATATAGAGTTGAAGATAGATAGATAGATAGATAGATAGATAGATAGATAGATAGATAGATAGATAGATACAATTCGATTGCCAAATTTTGTTCATGTGACCATGGGATACTACAGCAGTTGTAAGTGTAAAAAAACGGTCCTAAACAACTTATTTTCAATGCCGTTGTAAGTCTGAACGGTCACAAAATGAACCGCTTTGTAAGTTGAGGACTACCTGTAGGATCATTTCAACGCAACACTAATTTTATGGGACAACGGCAATGTGTTCTCAATGGAACTGGAGGTGCGTGAGAAGAAAGGACTCTAAAAATAACTCAAGGGGGAATAGAAGAAGGTTAAGGAATGTGCCTGATGGGTGTTGTAGTGGATTTACCGGTAATCCCTTAAGTGGGGTTTTCTCTTTGAGTTTAACCTCAGCGACCGCTCCACTTTCTCCTGCAAAGCTTGGGGGGATTTGTGCAAAGGCTACGGATTTAGGAAAACACACAACGCACCATTGTCTCCATCGACCATGATGAAGAAGCGCCGGTGTTTTAAGCCGCGGACATCACCGGCGGCATTCAACGGGTGATTTGGGGGTTTTTTAACGTCAAGTTCAGCTGTGGCTCTAAGTTGAGGACTGAATCGAGTTGTAAATTGTTGAGCGTGGGTGTGTCGAGCTTCAAGAGGGAATCACACTTCACACACACACACACACCCGGTGACGTCAAAAAGGAGTTGCGTTTGCTTGAAGAAAAATAAATAAATCCTTTTTTTTTCTTTTCTGGATTTGTTGTTTGATCTTTTCATATTTTCCAGGACTTGAAGCTGGGCGTGGGCCGATTCTGGTAGGTAAAACTGAAGAACAAGGAAGTCCTTAGCCCAAAAATATGTTCAGTGGGAAAGATTTGAGAACGATTCTACATTTTTCGGCGACAGCTTCGTTCCCTTGTTTTGTTTGCAAACGTTTCACCCACTTTCGTAAATATACCAAACAGCTCTGCAAACTTTGATGGGCAACTTTTAAAATGCCTTCTGCGGTTTGCAGAAAAGCCTTCGCGATCTCCGGTTTAAATTTTATTGGAAATCCTTTTAAATTCATTTCCTTATAGTTTACAGTTTATGAGATTTGTATGCCGCCCTTCTCCGAAGACTCGGGGCTGAACCCGCGAGGCTGAACAATTGCGGTCATTAAAACGAGGACTGGATGTAAAAGTGGGGGGGAAAAATAGGACAAAGAGCAAAGGAGGACGCTTCCTCCATTTCCTGGAAACGTTGTTAAGCCGGCCGTTGTAATATTTTCACATCCAACAGTTCGCAATTGTATTCTTTGACCGCGGACCATTCCAACAATGTAAACAGAGGGAAAAACAAAACACAGAAACCTCAGAAACTATAAACAAACTTTTTAACTGCAAAATACAGCAGCCCAATGGATAACCTCCAATCGGAGGGAGGGGGGCAAAACAAAACTTTTGTATTGCACCCTCTAGGTGGAAAATCGATGGGTTGCACCCTACGGGACCCCCCCCCCCAAAAAAACCCCATGCAATTGCATCAACAGTGGGTTTTTTAAAAAACAAATTGATTTTTTTTTAATGCCGCCCTTCTCCTTAGATTCAGGGCGGTTTACAACATGTTCTTAAGTAGAATAAATAAATAATAAAAAACAGACTCAAACTCAACCCTGATAAGACGGGGTGGCTGTGGGTTTTGCCTCCCAAGGACAATTCCATCTGTCCGTCCATCACCCTGGGGGGGGGGGGGGAATTATTGACCCTCTCAGAGAGGGTCCGCAACTTGGGCGTCCTTCTCTATCCACAGCTTACATTAGAGAAACATCTTTCAGCTGTGGCGAGGAGGGTGTTTGCCCAGGTTCGCCTGGTGCAAAAGTTGCAACCCTATTTGGACCGGGAGTCACTGCTCACAGTCACTCAAGCCCTCATCACCTCGAGGCTCGATTGCTGTAATGCTCTCTACATGGGGCTGCCTTTGAAGAGTGTTCGGAAACTTCAGATCGTGCAGAATGCAGCTGCGAGAGCAGTCATGGGCTTCCCTAGGTATGCCCATGTCACACCTACACTCCATAGTCTGCATTGGTTGCCGATCAGTTTCTGGTTCACAATTCAAAGTGTTGGTTATGACCTATAAAGCCCTTCATGGCATCGGAGCAGAATATCTCCAGGACCACCTTCTGCCGCATGAATCCCAGTAACCAGTTAGGTCCCACAGAGTTGGCCTTCTCCGGCTCCCGTCGATTAAACAATGGGGAAGAGCCTTCTCTGTGGTGGCCCCGACCCTCTGGAACCAGCTCCCCCCAGAGATTAGGATTGCCCCCACTCTCCTTGCCTTTCGTAAACTCCTTAAGACCCACCTCTGTCATCAGGCATAGGGGAATTGAGACATCTTCCCCAGGCCTACATAGTTTATGTATGGTATGTTGTGTGTATGTTTTTTAAATATTAAGATTTGTATTTTACATGGTTCTCTGCCATTGCTGTGAGCCGCCCCGAGTCTACAGACAGGGGCGGCATACAAATTTAATAAATAAATAAAATAAATAATAAATAAAATACACTGTACAATAAATAAAATAAATGCTGGGAGATTCTGGGAGTTTATGGATGGGACGTAAGTTAAAGATTCAATTCAATTCAATTTATTAGATGCAACTTTTCTTTTCTCACCGAGTCACATGTCTTTTGAGAAGGAAGCTTTGTGCCTTGCCTACTTACTAAAGCAATGGGCAAATCTATTTAAAGAACTATGAGCCCTTCCTTTAAAGATTGACACATGAAAGAAAAGGATAAGAAACAGAGAGAGAGAGTCACAAAACAGGAACGAAAACCACAACGAAGCTAAAAGCCGAACCAAGAAGAGAAGAAAGAAAAGGGAAAGATATTATCTTTTAGCCTTGGCCTAAAGCCCTTCATGACACCGGACCAGATTATCTTCTGGTCTTCTGCTGCACGAATCCCAGCGACCAGTCAGGTCCCACAGAGTGGGTCTTCTCCGGGTCCCGTCAACTAAACAATGTCGCTTGGCGGGACCCAGGGGAAGAGCCTTCTCTGTGGCGGCCCCGGCCCTCTGGAACCAACTCCCCCCCCAGAGATTAGAATTGCCTCCACCCTCCTTGCCTTTCGTAAGCTTCTTAAAACCCACCTCTGCCGCCAAGCATGGGGGAATTGAGATACTCTTTCCCCCTAGGCCTTTACAATTTTATGCATGGTATGTCTGTACGTATGTTTGGTTTTATAATAAGGGTTTTTAACTGTTTTAGTATTGGATTATTATTATATGCTGTTTTTATTGCTGTTGTTAGCCGCCCCGAGTCTGCGGAGAGGGGCGGCATACAAATCCAATAAATAAAATAAATAAATAAATTAAATAAATGGCCAATGGAAACATCATCATCATCATCGTCATCATCATTATTATTATTATTATTATTATTATTATTATTATTATTATCATCATCATTTAGATTTGTATGCCGCCCCTCTCCGCATCACATTTGCTGATTGAGGAATTGCAGGTGGTGTGAATCCAGAACCAGGTTTTGCTAAACCTGGTTTGATGTAAAGGAACAATCTCAGCCTCGAGATTAATTTTTGGGTGGGGATTTTGGCACACGCTGTGGAATAGTCCCCAACATATGACGATTGGCACCAGAATGTTCATTGCTAAGCTAGCTGGTTATTAAGCGAATTGTGCCTGATTTTACGAAATTGGCATAAACTGTTTAAATTGAAGATTAATCTTCCATCTTTTATAGGTGTCTCCAAAGGAAAATAGACCTCTTAGACATTGAAGGAAAATATATTGTGTATAAAATAGTTTAAATTTTGTTTTCAGAAGATAAATGTCTATTGTTTAAATTCATTTTTTAGAAAATAAGTTTTTTCTTTTTTTAAGTTTTGTGCCTATTGTTTAAATTCTGTTTTAAGGAAATAAGTGTTTGCTGATAAACGTCTGTTGCCCTTGGGGAAGGGACAGTTATTATTATTATTATTATTATTATTATTATTATTATTATTATTTATTAGATTTGTATGCCGCCCCTCTCCGAAAACTCGAGGCGGCTCAGAACAACAACAATACAACAATACCCAATTCATATCTATTTAGGGCATGTGATAAACCATATAAGGTACTATGCATCTTTAGGAGAAAAGAAATAGTATGTAGACCATATTTAGGCAAGGAATTCTGTGTACCTCTGTGATCTGCTGAGGAATTCTGTATACTTCTGTGATAGACTGAAACCCACTATGCTAGATTGGGAGGTCTTGTTAATAGTATATAACCTACTCTTTAGCTTCTGTACAAGTGTCTCTTTTTTTAAATTTACCGGTAGTTATTTACATTTAAAAACAATGCAAAAGAAAATATATATAGTGGTACCTCTACTTAAGAACGCCTCTACTTAAGAACTTTTCTAGATAAGAACCAGGTGTTCAATATTTTTTTGCCTCTACTTAAGAGCCACTTTCTACTTAAGAACCCGAGCCCGGAAAAATTTCCCAGGAAATTTGAAAGTGGCACAAAGGCCCGGTCAGTTTCCTGCCATTCCCCCTTTAATCCCGTCCATCTCAGGCTTTTCTGGGCTGCCAGAGGAGCCTTTCAGTGGTGCTTAAGGAGGCTTTGGCAGCCCAGAGCAAACGGAGTGTTTTCCTTTCTCTGGGTGTTTGGAGAGGGAATAAACCTCTGCCAGCGCCCAGAGAAAAGAAACGCTCCCTTCACTCTGGACAGCAACTATCCTCCTCCTCTTCCTCCTCCAAATTCCGAGCTTTTATTTCTTTCCTAAGGGGTTTGCACACATTATTTGCTTTTACATTGATTCCTATGTGAACTTTTCTAGTTAAGAACCTGGTCACGGAACGAATTAAGCTCTTAAGTAGAGGTACCACTGTATACAGAAAATAAACAAAACTAAACAATACATTAACATACATACTACTACCTTACATAACCTCTAGGTTTATCATACAGCCATTTATATCGACAGTAAATTCCTGCGTATAAAATTTTTATAGTTAACGTAATTGTAATTTCGAATTTTTTTTATTAAACTATAAAATGGAGGAGGAAATAATAAAAGGAAATATAATAAGTGGGGCCACAAGCTTCAGATTAGTATAAATTTAGGCCAATGGGATAAAACATGGAATAAAAATTACAAACTGACCAAATCAATCACATATTAAAAAAATTATATAAGATATGCTACAGATGGCATATACCCCCAGCAAGATTGGCTAAAATGTATTCCATTTTAACTCCCAAATGTTGGACGTGCGATCATAAAAGTGGACCTCATTATCACATGTGGTGGACTTGTCCCATTGTAAAGAAATTGTTGGCGTTAAAATTTGCATTTGGTTAGAGGAAATTATAAAACAGAAAATAAGTATGAAACCGGAAACATTTCTACTGACCAGAAAGTGGAGAAAGAACGTTATTATATTCTGTTACATATTCTTATTGCAGCTGGAATAAGTCTGGCACAATATTGGAAAGAAAAGGTTGTACCAACTGAAAAAATATATAATTATTGTTGTGGTTAGCTCTGGCCCAGCTCCTGCCCCAAGGACTGTGGATGTGGGGGAGACATCCACATGCTGCAGGCCTGTTTTGCCCCCCGTGGAATCTGATGATGAAGGCTCCTCTGACCCAGAAGACGTGAGTGACAGGGAGGAGGAGAGTGTGGCAGACAGCTCAGAAGGAGATCAATTATCTAGCTCCTCCTTGGATTCAGAACAAGAGTTAATGATACAGCCACGCATGCGGAGAGTGATGCATAGGCAGCAACAACTGAGAGATTATTATCAAAGAAAATGAGGCCACCTGTGGTTGGGTGGGGCTGTGGTCATTAGTGAGGCTGCTATAAAGAGCAGCCTGTGGGTTTGGCCATTGTGGAGGATTATCTGATCCTTGTGTTTCGTGCCTGCTTTGCTGCCTTTGACCTTTTGTGTGCTGATTTTCCCCCGCTTTGAAACTAACCCAGAGCAAAGTGTGTTTCACTTTGTGAAAGAAGAAGGACTGTGAATTGCCTCACAGCTGCAAGCTAAGTATCACAGAACTGATAAGGGACTTGTACAAATTACCAGTTTGTTTGGAGACGAGTGCTCTTTGCTATCCCAAAAGAGGGCTTGGTTTAAGTGAATTTTCATTATAAAGAACATTGTTTTGAATTTTCAAACATGTGTGTGTCTGAAATTTGTACCTGTGAATTTTTGGGAGGATTCTACCAGAGAGCCCAACAGAACAATTATTAAGAAAATTTTTGGTTGTGTTAAACTAGATAAAATGACAATGGGGTTAAATGAAAACGGAGGATTTGGAATACTACAAAATTTGAAAAATATTTTAAGATTGGCTTGAAAAGCGGAAACAAAATAGACTTCTAAAATATTAATATAGTGGTACATGAACTACTCTTAACTATAATACGACAATATTGATGAAGCAAAAAATTAAGAATGTTAGCAAAATGCATTTTTTTTACTTCTGGTTCTGTGGGTGTGGCTTAATGGGCATGGCAGGAGAAGGATACTGCAAAATCCCCATTCCCTCCTCATTCCAGGGGGAAGGATACTACAAAATTTCCATTCCCACCCAACTCCAGGGGAAGGATACTGCAAAATCTCCATTCCCTCCCCACTCCAGGGGGAGGATCCGGCAAAATCTCCATTTCCTGTTAACTCCAGGAAAAGGGATCCTGCAAAGTCTCCATTCCCTCCCCACTCCAGGGGAAGGATACTGCAAAATTTCCATTCCCTCTCAACTCAGGGGGAAGGATACTGCAAAATTTCCATTCCCTCTCAACTCAGGGGGAAGGATACTGCAAAATGTTCATTCCCTCTCAACTCAGGGGGAAGGATACTGCAAAATGTCCATTCCCTCTCAACTCCAGGGGAAGGATACTGCAAAATCTCCATTCCCTCTCAACTCAGGGGAAGGATACTTCAAAATCTCCATTCCCTCTCAACTCAGGGGGAAGGATACTGCAAAATCACCATTCCCTCTCAACTCAGGGGGAAGGATACTGCAAAATCTCCATTCCCTCTCAACTCCAGGGGAATGATACTGCAAAATCTCCATTCCCTCTCAACTCAGGGGGAAGGATATTGCAAAATCTCCATTCCCTCTCAACTCCGGGGGAAGGATACTGCAAAATCTCCATTCCCTTTCAACTCAGGGGGAAGGATACTGCAAAATCTCCATTCCCTCTCAACTCCAGGGGAAGGATACTGCAAAATCTCCATTCCCTCTCAACTCCGGGGGAAGGATACTGCAAAATCTCCATTCCCTCCCCACTCAGGGGAAGGATACTGCAGGGGGATGATTCGGCAACTTAGGAAACATTGAAGTCAATTGTAGTCATAAGCGAAGGACTCGTGGTACAAGGACCGGCGAGAACTCAGCGTAACTTCGAAACTGATGGTTGTTAAGCCTAGCAACACCTATAACTTCTCTCTGGTTTGAAAGAGGCCCAAACTAGAGGCACATCATGTTACCAGCCCTCATTGTCGACCTGTCCCTGAACATCGCTATAAAAACATGTCCTGCCCACCTTTTGTTCCTTGCCACGGTTTCAAAGGAAATCAATAACAGAGCCATAAATTCCAAAGAGGGGAGAAGCCATATATATATATATATATATATATATATCCAGGTATGTTCCCGCAGCTTAAAATAGCACCAGATCCTTCAAAACCTTTTCCCCCAGTTAGACAACCAATCACTCTTGCAAAGTTCCACATTTGGCGCCGTATTTTATGCCTGGTTTGGAAAGGTTTAAAATAGCGCCGGGTCCTTCAAAACCTTTTCCCCGATTTAGAGAACAACCAAGCTTCGTATTTTATGATCTGGTTTTATGACCCATCCTCGAATACAGCTCATCTGTTTGGAACCCATATCGCATCTCAGACATTAACACCCTTGAAAATGTCCAGAGATACTTCACCAGAAGAGCCCTTCACTCTTCCACTCGAAACAGAGACTAGACTTTCAATCCTGGGCCTAGAAAGATTAAAACTAAGACACCTTAAACAAGATCTAAGCGTTGCCCACAAGATCATATGTTGCAACGTCCTGCCTGTCGGCGACTACTTCAGCTTCAACCACAACAACACAAGAGCACACAACAGATTTAAACTTAATATTAGCCGCTCCAAACTTGACTGTAAAAAAATATGACTTCATTAACCGAGTTGTCAAAGCGTGGAACTCATTACCGGACTCCATAGTGTCATCCCCAAACCCCCAACACTTTACCCTTAGATTATCCACGGTTGACCTATCCAGATTCCTAAGAGGTCAGTAAGGGGCGAGTACAAGTGCACTAGAGTGCCTTCCGTCCCCTGTCCTATTGCTCTCCTATATCTCCTATACCTTTCCTCTATTCCTATATATCTTCTTCTATTCTTTCATTGATATGTTCTATTCCTATATCTTCTTTTCTATTATTTCATAGATATATTTTACTATGAGTATCTCCTCTATAACCTTCATCATGTATTTTACTATGCGTATATAGATACATACCCACTAAAACCCTCATTGTGTATTGGAAGAAATAAATAAATAGATAGATAGATACAGTGTTCCCTCTAATTTTTTGGGGGGTGGGCGGAAAAGTATAGTGTCTGAGCGGCAGTCCCTTCGGGACTGGGCGGCACAGAAATATTAAATAAATAAATAAACAAACAAACAAAGAAACAAACAAATAAATGAAAAACCCACCCTGTTTTGCCTCAGAGAATTTCAAAATAAAATACTGCACTGTGTGTCTATAACAGTGAGCTCATAATAGGGCAACTCTATCAATATCAAAATGCCACTTAAATAGTTGAGCTAGTTTCAAACTAGATTTTGATTTTCTTTCTCTCTTCCTTACTCCCATTCTTTTTCTTTCTCTTTTCCTTCCTCTCTTTTTTCTATCTGTTTCTCTCTCTTCCTCTCTTCCTTTCTCTCTCCTTCCCTCTCACTCTTTCCCTCTCGGCTTCTGGGCAGGTTTGGAAAACTCTGAGTTGATGATTTTTAAGTGAGCGATTGCTCACTGCTCAGCTTAGAGGGAACTATGGATAGATAGATAGATAGATAGATAGATAGATAGATAGATAGATAGATAGATAGATAGATAGATAGATAAAGGGCTTTTTTTTTTTAAAAAAATATCCTTTTTTCCCCCTTAGGATCGAAGTCAGAGAAGAAATCTTTTTTTTCCTGCCTCCCAGAAAAGAAAACAAAAGAGATAAATACATATCTTTCAGAAAGTCAGTGTTGGGGCAGATCGTAGAAAAATGTTTCAATGGGAATGTTTGGTGCCACGCCTGAAGTTGCGCAAGGGAATAAAAATTGTGATTAATTTCGAAGCTATTTCTGGAATCGTGGAAACCATCGAGGTGTGAAAATGACGCGAGGGCAGATTTATGATTAACAGGACAGGAAGTTCGGGCATGGAGATGGTTTCAGCTCAGAAAAGACTCCCCCCCCCCCCAATCCTCAATTGACAAGAAAAAAAGCAAAGTGCACAGGTATAGGATATGTGGTACCTTGCTCAACGGTGGTAACTGTGAGAGGGATCTTGGAGTCCTAGTAGACAACCATTTAAACAGGAGCCAGCCGTGTGCAGCATATATATAAGATAGATAGATAAATAAATAGACAGACAGACAGATAGATATAGAAGATATATATATAGAGAGAAAAGATAGAGATAGATAGATAGACAGACAGACAGACAGATAGATAGACTTCATGAACTCCATCTGTATAGTCTGGAGGACGGAAGGGAAAGGGGGGACATGATTGAAACATTTAAATATGTTAAGGGGTTAAATAAGGTTCAGGAGGGAAGTGTTTTTAATAGGAAAGTGAACACAAGAACAAGGGGGCACTATCTGAAGTTAGTTGGGGGAAAGATCAAAAGCAACGTGAGAAAATATTATTTGACCGAAAGAGGAGTAGATGCTTGGAACAAACGTCCAGCAGACGTGGTTGGTAAATCCACAGTCACTGAATCTAAACATGCCTGGGATAAACATCGATCCATCCTAAGATAAAATACAGGAAATAGTATAAGGGCAGACTAGATGGACCGTAAGGTCTTTTTTTGCCGTCAGTCTTCTATGTTTCTATGTTTCTAATTCTAGGGATAGAATCAAGATCACATGAAGTGTTAATACCACTTTGTAAGGTCTTGGTAAGGCCACACTTGGAATACGGCATCTAGTTTTGGTCCCCACCAGAGTGCAGAGAAGAGTGACAAAGAGGACTAGGGGACTGGAGGCTAAAATATATGAAGAATGGTTGCAGGAACTGGGTTTATGTCTAGTTTAATGAAAAGAAAGACCAGGGGAGACATGATAGCAGTCTTCCAATATCTCAGGGGTTGCCCCAAAGAAGAGGGAGTCAAGCTATTCTCCAAAGCACCTGAGGGTGGAACAAGAAGCAATGGGTGGAAACTAAACAAGGAGAGAAGCAACTTAGAACTAAGGAGAAATTTCCTGACAGTGAGAACAATTAACCAGTGGAACAGCTTGCCTCCAGAATGTGAATGCTCCAACACTGGAAGTTTTATTTAAAGAGGATGTTGGATAACCATCTGTCTGGAGTAGTGTAGGGTTTCCTGCCCAAGCAGGGGGTTGGACTAGAAGACCTCTAAGGTCCCTTCCAACTCTGTTATTCTGTTCTGCTTTGTGCTGTGCTGAGCTATGCTATTTTCTGTTCTTTAAGACGTGCTCGGAAAAACATGTGATTCCAACGGTATAATGGAATAAATGAATGGTTATAAGACAAGGATTACCAACAATTGTTCAAAGTTGCAATGATGCCCCCCCCAAAATAGACATGTGACCCTTTTTTTATATTTAACAACTTTTCAAACGTCTCTGTTAAAGTCCAAACATCACGGCATTGTCTCTTCTGTTCTGTTCTGTTCTACTCTACTCCATTCTACTCTACACTACTCTACTCCATTCCATTCTATTATACTCTACTCTACTCCATTCCATTGTACTCTACTCTACTCTACATACTCTACTCTACTCTACTCCATTCCATTCTATTGTACTCTACTCTACTCTACGTACTCTACTCTACTCTACGTACTCTACTCTACCTCTACTCTACTTCATTCCATTCTATTGTACTCTACTCTACTCTATGTACTCTACTCTACTCTACCTCTACTCTACTCCATTCCATTCTATTGTACTCTACTCTACTCTACGTACTCTACTCTACTCCATTCCATTCTATTGTACTCTACTCTACTCTACGTACTCTACTCTACCTCTACTCTACTCCATTCCATTCTATTGTACTCTACTCTACTTTATGTACTCTACGTACTCTACTCTACTCTATTCCATTCCATTCTATTATACTCTACTCTACGTACTCTACTCTACTCCATTCCATTCTATTGTACTCTACTCTACTCTACGTACTCTACTCTACCTCTACTCTACTCCATTTCATTCTATTGTACTCTACTCTACTCTACTTTACGTATTCTACGTACTCTACTCTACTCTACTCCATTCCATTCTATTATACTCTACTCTACTCTACGTACTCTACTCTACTCCATTCCATTCTATTGTACTCTATTCTACTCTACGTACTCTACTCTACTCTACTCCATTCCATTCTATTATACTCTACTCTACGTACTCTACTCTACTCTACTCCATTCCATTCTATTATACTCTACTCTACTCTACTCTACGTACTCTACTCTACTCTATTCCATTCTATTATATTATACTCTACTCTACTCTACGTACTCTACTCTACTCTACTCTACTGCATTCCATTCCATTCCATTCTATTATACACCACTCCACTCCACTCCATTCCATTCCATTCCATTCTATTCCTTCCTCCATCCTTCTATGGAGTCTGCTTTTTTGGGGAGACAAATCCCCCCGAAAGGAGGAGACTTGCCAAGAAAATGGGGAAGGGTTAGGAGGAAACACATCAAAACAACATTTTCTGCCCAAGGAGAAAGAGAATGGAAATGGGTGTACCAGTGATGAGTAATTGAGATATCTAAGGGACAAAATTGTATCGGCTTTGGGTGTGAACTTCTCATGATAAATTCCTTTTGCCCCGGTTGGCAAACTGGCCAGCTCAGAACAGGCTCCAGCCCTGATTAAACAGAGCAGCAAGAATAAAGGTTTAGAATAAATAACACAGAAAGCGAGGGAGAAGGAGAAATAAAACCGAAAGTTAAGAGATGCCCAGGTTACAGCATACAAACCTCTCGCTATGAGGATTTAAGATTTCGCGCATCCAAAGTGCCAACAAAACCCTTGGACAAGTTACCCTAAATTTATTTATTTATTAGATTTGTATATGCCGCCCCTCTCCGAAGATTCAGGGCGGCTAACAACAATATAAAAAGACAATGAAAACAAATCTAATATTAAAACAATCTAAAAAAAACCCAATTTAAAGAACCACATACAGTGGTACCTCGAGATACGAGTTTAATTCGTTCCGGACCTGGGCTCTTAAGTCGAGCAGCTCTTATCTCGAACGACTTTTCCCCATAGGAATTAATGTAAATAATTTTAATTGGTTCCAGCCCTCAAAAAACTCACAAAGTTAGTCTAAATTATGCAGAAAGACATGTTTTTAATGAAGAAATGTACATGTACATATAAATGAATAATGAAGTTTCTTTCACTTAACTTGTAAACTTTCTTAAACTTTTAAATTTACATATGTTCAACTTCTCTGCCACCCAATCCTGTAGGACAGAGGTCCCCAACCCTTTTTGCACCAGGGACCGGCTTTAAGCGATCAAGAGAGGAATGGGTGAATGAATGGACGGAGGGTGGGAAGGAAGGAAGGAAAGAGGGAAGGGACAGGAACAGAGGAAGGAAGCAAGGAAACTTATGAAAGGGGAGAGTAAGAGAGGAATGAGTGAAGGGAGGGAGGGAGGGAAGAAGGTGGGAAGGAGAAAGAAAAGAAGAAATTGAGGAAGGGAAGGTAAAAGAGAGAAAGAAAAAGAGCAAGAAAGAAAGCAAGAAAGAAAGAAAGAAAGAAAGAAAGAAAGAAAGAAAGAAAGAAAGAAAGGGGGAAGGGACAGGAACAGAGGAAGGAAGCAAGGAAACTTATGAAAGGGGAGAGTAAGAGAGGAATGAGTGAAGGGAGGGAGGGAAGAAGGTGGGAAGGAGAAAGAAAAGAAGAAATAGAGGAAGGGAAGGTAAAAGAGAGAAAGAAAAAGAGCAAGAAAGAAAGCTGCAAGCACCCCCCCGAGCCCCCCAGGCCGGCTGCAACCTTTTAAAACACGCGCGCCGCTTCGCAGCTGTCTCCTGAAGCCGAACGCGGAAGTTAGCGTTTGGCTTCAGGAGACAGCTCCTTGGCGCTTGTATCTCGAATTTGGGCTTGTAAGTAGAACAAAAATATCTCTCCCCTCCCAGCTCTTATCTCGAGTTGCTCTTAAGTAGAGCAGCTCTTATGTCGGGGTTCCACTGTACAAGCATACCATGTATAAATTCGATAAGCCTAGGGGGAAGGGAAATTCAATTCCCCCATGCCTGAAGACAGAGGTGGGTTTTAAGGAGCTTGCAAAAGGCAAGGAGGGTGGGGGCAACTCTGATATCTGGGGGGAGCTGGTTCCAGAGGGTCGGGGCCACCACAGAGAAGGCTCTTCCCCTGGGTCCCACCAAACGACATTGCTTAGTCGACGGGACCAGGAGAAGGCCATCTCTGTGGGACCTAACCGGTCGCTGGGATTCGTGTGGCAGAAGACGGTCCCGGAGATATTCTAGTCCGATGCCATGAAGGGCTTTATAGGTCATAACCAACACTTTGAATTGTGACCGGAAACTGATCGGCAGCCAATGCAGACTGCGGAGTGTTGGTGTGACATGGGCGTATTTAGGGAAGCCCATGATTGTTCTCGCAGCTGCATTCTGCACAATCTGAAGTTTCCGAACACTTTTCAAAGGTAGCCTTTGGAAAATAATCGATTTGCAGAGTAAATTTGCCTTATGTATTGGTAGAGTTAAAAAAGAGCTTTTGGAGTTTTTCGGCTTCGGAGAGCAGTTTGCAAAGATTAAGTTCGATCCAAGCAGCCACTAACCCCATCTGATTAATTCTAATTTTCCTGAAGACTAGAATCTTGGTTATTTGGGCAGAAAGGCCAAAGGTTTATCCAGGGGATTTTTGGGGGAAGTGGCAATAGGAGCATAAACCAAAGTCAAAATCAAAAACCAAAGGTGGCACAATCTGAGGTCAGTTGGGAGAAAGATTAGAAGTAACTTGAGAAAATATTATTTGACTGAAAGAGTAGTAGATGCTTGGAACAAACTTCCAGCAGACGTGATTGGTAAATCCGCAGTAATTGAATTGAAACATGCCTGGGATAAACATATCTCCATCCTAAGATAAAATACAGGAAATAGTATAAGGGCAGACTAGATGGACCAGGAGGTCTTTTTCTGCCGTCCGTCTTCTATGTTTCTATGTCTGTTGTGAAATAATAATAATAATAATAATAATAATAATAATAATAATAGGTGATGAAATACGAAATCCAGCATAGTGATCTCGTTTGCTCTGTTGTATTGACATAATAATAATAATAATAATAATAATAAGTGATGAAATACGAAATCCAGCATAGTGATCTCGTTTGCTGTGTTGTATTAACATAATAATAATAATAATAATAATAATAATAATAATAATAATAGGTGATGAAATACGAAATCCAGCATAGTGATCTCGTTTGCTGTGTTGTATTGACATAATAATAATAATAATAATAATAAATGATGAAATACGAAATCCAGCATAGTGATCTTGTTTGCTGTGTTGTATTAACATAATAATAATAATAATAATAATAATAATAATAATAATAATAGGTGATGAAATACGAAATCCAGCATAGTGATCTCGTTTGCTGTGTTGTATTGACATAATAATAATAATAATAATAATAATAATAATAATAATAATAATAATTAGACTTTCACTAGATAGGTTTCTTTTGCATAGTTAAAAATTTTACAGTTTGTTTGGTGGATTTGTTCTTTTTTCAAGCCAGTGGCAAAATAGGTGCCAGCAATTATAAAATTGAGACTTCTCATTGCCTCTTAGTTCTAACGTCAATGTAACCATTTCTGCGCATTGTGTAATTTACTCCAGTATTAGCTCTTCCTGTGGGATTTCTTCGTTTTTCCACATTTGAGCCAAAAGCTAATCTGGCCGCAGTCGTAATATGAATAATCAAATATATATGGCTTTTATTAAGGTGTTGTCGTAGGATTCCTAAGAGAAAGCATTCCCAGAATTCCCATCCCGAAGGCTGGGGAAGGAATTTGGGAAGTTGGAAGTCCACCCGTCTTTATGCACGCCGGCTGGGGAATTCTGGGAGTTGAAGCCCAGCTATATGCCCAGAAATAAAACTTTCTCCTGGGAAAGAAGAGCTTATTGTTGTTTATTCTAACCCCAATTTTTCTGTAGGGTGCCGTCCGTGAGCTGTCACTCTCGGGATCTGCACTTTTACTGACTCACTTGGAGTTTCTTTTTTATGCTTGCTTGCAATTTTTTCCCCGTACATCCCCACCCTGGAGGTTTGCATAATATGCAAAAATGTGAACGGACGGTCAAGGGCCCCAACATTCATGGGAAGGGACCCACTGGGAGCCCACGATAGGCAAAGGGAGGGAGGGAGGAGAAAGGGGAAGAGGCTCCGCCTGCCACCATATTGAAATGGAAGGTGTAGGGAGGAAGGAAGGGAGGAAGGAAGGAAGGAAGGAAGGAAGGAAGGAAGGAAGGAAGGAAAGATGGAAGGATAGGAAGGAAGGAGACAAGTGAAGGATGAATAGATGGAAGGAAGGGGAAGTGATGGAAGGAAGGAAGGAAGGAAGGAAGGAAGGAAAGATGGAAGGATAGGAAGGAAGGAGACAAGTGAAGGATGAATAGATGGAAGGAAGGGGAAGTGATGGAAGGAAGGAAGGAAGGAAGGAAGGAAGGAAGGAAGGAAGGAAGGAATTCAATTCAATTCAATTCAATTCAATTCAATTTATTAGATTTGTATGCCGCCCCTCTCCGAAGATTCGGGGCGGCTCACAACAATAATAAAAACAATATTCCAGCGAAAAAAAATCTAATATTAAAAAGCATATAAAACCCTATCATATTTTAAAAACAATCAACATATACACACCCAAACATAAATATAAAAAAGCCTGGGGGAAAGGTGTCTCAACTCCCCCATGCCTGGCGGTATAGATGGGTCTTGAAGGAAGGAAGAAGGAAAGAAGGAAGGAAGGAAGGAAAGAAGACGGGAAGGAAAGAAGGAAGGAAGGAAGAAGGAAAGGAGGAAAGAAGGAAAGAAGGAAGAAGGGATGGAAGGAAAGAAGGAAGGATGGAAGGAAAGAAGGAAGGAAGGAAAGAAGGAAGGAAGGAAGGAAGAAGGAAAGAAGAAAGGAAGGAAGAAGGAAGGAAGGAAGGAAAGAAGGAAGGAAGGAGGAATGGAAGGAAGGAAGGAAGGAAGGAAGGAAGGAAGGAAGGAAGGAAGGAAGGAAGGAAGGAAGGGACACCAGTGGAGAAACATTAGCTGGATAATGACAGGAAGGCCTCCACTTCTTGACCAAGTAGAATCCCTTCCAGGCTGGAGAAAAGAACAACATTCCTTCCTAGGCAAACTTTAACTTTGGTCCTTGGAAAGGAGAAGGCAGAGGAAGACCCTGCTGGGAGGGGGGGGCTCCCTGATCCCTGTCCTCGAGGCCGCTCCCTTGCAAGAGAGCCAGACGGGCCCAGGACCCTCGGGGCTGATAAGCAGCTGCCACCAAGACGTCAGAAGCCTCGGATTGCCCAGCGCTCAGGGTCAACCTGGGGTCTCGCGGCCTCCCTCCCAGGAAGGGTCCAGGATGTTCCAGAGGGAGAGGTGGCATCTGGGATTCCCAAGAGAGGGAGGGGAAGGAGGAAGGGGGGAAAAAGAAGGGGGAGGAGAGAGAGGGCTAGAAGGGAATCCGAAGGGCCCTGAGAGGTCTTCTAGTCCAACCCCCTGCTCAAGCAGGAGGAGACCCTAGGACAGGGGTGGCTAAACCTTTGTCTCATCCTGTGCCGAAAACACGCACACAACATCTGTGAGCTGCTCCGAGTCTTCGTAGAGGGGTAGTATACAAATCTAATAAATTATTATTATTATTATTATTATTATTATTATTATTATCATCATCATCATCATCATCATCATCATCATTATCATCATCATCATTGCCCCAAAGTCTTCAAGAGTTGTTCACCTAACCCTACGTATCTTCTGCTCCGGCAATCTCACACTACTAACCAGAGCATACAAAACATTCGCCAGACCAATTCTCGAATACAGCTCATCTGTCTGGAATCCACACCACATTTCAGACATTAGAAAACATCTAGAGATACTTTACGAGAAGAGCCCTTGGGAAGGGAAGGGAAGGAGGGAGGATGAAGGGAAGGAGGGAAGAAGGAAAGGAGGGTGGAAGGAAGGAAGGAAAGAAGGAAGGGAAGGTGGGAGGGAGGATGAAGGCACACAAGGAGGGAGGGAGGGAGGGAGGAAGGAAAGAAGGAAGGAAAGAAGGGAAGGTGGGAGGGAGGATGAAGGCACACAAGGAGGGAGGGGGAAGGGAGGGAGGGAGGAAGGGAGGGAGGAAGGAAGGAAGGAAGGAAAGAAGGAAGAAGGGAAGGTGGGAGGGAGGATGAAGGCACACAAGGAGGGAGGGAGGAAGGAAGAATGAATGAAAAGAAAGAAGGAGGTAGAGAGGTAAGGAACAGGAGAACCTATACTATTTCAGATAAACGGCTTTCCAACCTCTCCTTTAAAACCTCCTTAAAAGCATCCACAACTTCTGGTGGCAAGTCGTTCCACCGGTTATTTGTTCTCACTCTCTGGAAATTTCTCCTTAGTACTAAGTTACACCGTGAAATAAAAACAACGCGTAATTACAAACACTTAAGAACAATGCTTATCATCAAACATATACGTATATATATATATATATATCTTTTTCTATTAATCATTCCCTGGAGGCTGTTGAGTCTCTTCCCTCAACTAGGAATTCTATAAAACGTATGCAACATTTTCCACTAAACCTCTAATTAAAAATTTATATTTTCTCCACCTTGCAATAAAGACGTTATATTTCGTCGACAGAAGCAATATCAAAACCTCTTTTAGGCAAATATTAATTCAAGCTTTCATTTCCCCATTTCAACTATTTAATCCAGTGCGAACTTATCGTATAACTAATATTTTATATGTACCTAAGATTTAAAAAACAACAACACATCACATAATCTATCCAGCAGAAATTCTATATGTTTAAGCTCGTATCAAGAACTATAACGATACGACACAAAACTTAAGTTATTGATACTAGGATCGGAGACGATGATTGACGGGTCGTGGAAAAATTGGAGAAGAGGACGTTCTGTCTCCGATCCCTGGGTGGAAATTCCCAGGGCGAGAAAGAAGGAAGAGGTTATAGAGGCGACAATAATTAAATTATGGGCTTCCAATGGGTGGCAAAGGCAGCTGCAGCCTTCTTGGGACTAAGTTCTTTTTGCCGACGATGTGAAACTTTTCAACACACTCACCCTCCAAAAAGACCTGGACTTTGTCTCAGACTGTTCTAACACCTGGCAACTTCAAATATCAACCAACAAATGCTCTACCCTCCACATGTTAGCAAAAACTTCAGAAGAGAAGGATTTAGGGGTAGTGATTTCTGACAGTCTCAAAATGGGTGAGCAGTGTGGTCGGGCGGTAGGAAAAGCAAGTAGGATGCTTGGCTGCATAGCTAGAGGTATAACAAGCAGGAAGAGGGAGATTGTGATCCCCTTATATAGAGCGCTGGTGAGACCCCATTTGGAATACAGTACTGTGTTCAGTTCTGGAGACCTCACCTACAAAAAGATATTGACAAAATTGAACGGGTCCAAAGACGGGCTACAAGAATGGTGGAAGGTCTTAAGCATAAAACTTATCGGGAAAGACTTAATGAACTCCATCTGTATAGTCTGGAGGACAGGAGGAAAAGGGGGGACATGATCGAAACATTTAAATATGTTAAATGTTTAAATAAGGTTCAGGAGAGAAATGTTTTTAATAGGAAAGTGAACACAAGAACAAGGGGCCACAATCTGAAGTTAGTTGGGGGAAAGATCAAAGGCAACATGAGAAAATATTATTCTACTGAAAGAATAGTAGATCCTTGGAACAAACTTCCAGCAGACGTGGTTGGTCAATCCACAGGAACTGAATTTAAACATGCCTGGGATAAACATATATCCATTGTAAGATAAAAATACAGGAAATAGTATAAGGGCAGACTAGATGGACCAGGAGGTCTTTTTCTGCCGTCAGTCTTCTATGTTTCTATGTTTCTATCGGCAAAAAGAATCCTAACCGCACATACGAACTGAATAAACAATCTCTCACTGCCAACCCACACTCAGTAAAAGACCTTGGAATACTAATATCGAATGACCTAAGTGCTAAAGCCCACTGCAACAATATCGCCAAAAAAGCCTCTAGAGTTCTTAACCTGATCCTACGCAGCTTCTGCTCAGGCAATCTCACACTACTCACAAGAGCCTACAAAACTTTTGCCAGACCCATCCTAGACTACTGCTCATCTGTCTGGAACCCATACCACACCTCGGACATCAACACCCTTGAAAACGTCCAAATATACTTCACCAGAAGAGCCCTTCACTCCTCCACTCGAAACAGAATACCCTACGAAAATAGACTAACAATCCTGGGCCTAGAAAGCCTAGAACTAAGGTGCCTAAAACATGATTTGAGTATTGCCCACAAGATCATACGCTGCAACGTCCTACCGGTCAATGAAGCTACTTCAGCTCCAACCGCAACAACACAAGAGCACGCAACAGATTCAAACTTAATACGAACCGCGCCAAACTTGACTGTAAAAAATATGATTTCAACAATCGAGTTATCGAAGCGTGGAACTCATTACTGGACTCAATAGTGTCAACCCCTAACCCCCAACACTTCTCCCTTAGACTCTCCACGATTGACCTCTCCAGGTTCCTAAGAGGCCAGTAAGGGGTGTACATAAGTGCACTGATGTGCCTTTCATCACCTGTCCAATTGTCTTTCCTTTCTTTCACTTATCATATATATTCTCTTCCTTTCATATATCCTCTCCTCTAAGTTCACTTTCACCCTCTTATATTATCACATGTCTATTTTTCTTCCTATGTATTTGTGTATTGGACAAATAAATAAATAAAATAAAATAAATAAATAAGCAGAGCCTCCATGCTCAGGGGAAGTCTACCTCTGCTGAAACAGCTGCTGTAGCAAAAAAAGGAAACTCCTGTAAAATCCCCAGCCTTGTTTTTGTAAAGTTGGTTTTCATAAGCTGGACTTTGTCCGTGCTTTCAAACTTTTGCTGAAGGGCGTCAGAAAATAGGAATCAGGGAGGGGGGGTCTTTGTTGTCCTGCTCTTCAACCCCGTTGTGCAAGGCCAGGACGACCGGTTGGGGTTTCGACACATCTGCCCAAGGGAGGGCTGGGTGGGGGGGCTTGTATTTGTGCCCCGAGTCTCAGAACACACCATCACAATTGAGAGAGCTGGAGAGGGAGGGAGGGAAAAAGGGGAAAGGAAAGAGGGAGGGAAGAAGAAGAAGAAGAAGGGGAGAGGTAGAGAGGGTGGGTGGGTGGGAGGAAGGGAAGGAGGAAAAGAAGAGAGGCAGTGAGGGAGGGAGGAGAAAAGGTTGGAGGAAGGGAGGAGGGGAAAGGAGAGCGAGGGTGGGAAATAGAGAGGGAAAGGAGGGAGGAAAGGAAGAAAGGAGGGAGGGAGGGAGTAAGGAAGGAAGGGAAAGGGAGGAAGGGAAGGATGGAAAGGATAAATGGATGGATGGATGGATGGATGGATGGACAGATAGATGATGGATGGATGGGCAGATGATGATGGATGGATGAATGATGGATGGATGGACGGGTAGATAGATGATGGTTGGATGGTTGGATGGATGGATGGACAATGGAGGATGGATGGATGGACGGACAAATGAATGAATAATGGATGAATGGATGGACAGATGGATAGATGATGGATGGATGGACAAATGATGATGAATGGATGGATGGATATGGATGATGGATGGAGGATGGATGGATGGATGGATAGACAGACGATGGATGGATAGACGATGGATGGATGGACGATGGATGGAGAAATGAATGACGGATGGATGGGTGGAGAGATGGATGGATGATGGATGAATGGACAAAGGGACAAACGGACAGTCGGATGGACGGATGATGGATGGATTCTTGGATGGAGGAAGGGATGGAGGGAGGGAGGGAGGAAAGAAACGGATGGGTAGAGGGTGGAGGAAGGGAGGGAGGGAAGATGGAAGGGAAAGGGAAGATTGATGGATGGATGGATGGATTGATGGAGGAATTATCTCCTCCAATCTACCTTCTTCTCCTTTCCTACCAGCCTGCATTCGGCCAGCTCCCTTTCAAAGCCAGTTTCCTCCTGGGCCCTTGCGTAGGTCGCCTTTAATAACTTGGGAAATTCCATTTTCTTTCACAGGAACGTCAACCCATCCCTCTTATTAAAGTTTTATGACCTTCTGGTTCTTCAGACCCTTCAGACGGATCCTTGTTCTCTCCTGGGTTGGGTCCAAAGAATTGCAGCAGGTTCAATCCCCGGTGTTTCCAATGTTGTGGCCTTTCTCTGGAGGTCAGGTTTTATTTTTTAATTAAAAATAAATAAATTAAAGTTTTGCTGTCTTGAACTTTTTTTAACCTGCCCCGCTCGGAGGAAATGGCTTCCTTTGAAACGCACGCTTTGGAGCCCCTCCGACCGTAAGGCCCCGTTTTTTCTTCCCAGGCCTTGAGGACTAGCAACTTAGCGAAGGAGAGAGAGCTTGGCGAAGGAGAGAGAGAGAGGGACACACCCTGTGCTTTTGGGAGTCAATTTGCAAAAGGAAATTTGCAAAGTGCCTCTCGTTAAATTCACATTAAGTGCCCATTAAAGTTATTTTCAATTGCGTCCGGGGGTTTTCCCCCCCGCCCCCTAACCGTAATTGGCTCTGTGAACCAAACCGACCGGTTGAAAAGCCAAGCGGAGCTCTTTCGCCGGCAGAAATCAGTCCTCGGAAATACGACGGGCAGGTTTCCCCTCAAGGCTTCTTGGCTGGATCCCTGGTGATCTTGTTAAGAAATACATGGGGGTTGCGGTCCTTCACTTACAGCGGTTCGCTTAGTGCCCGGTTGAAGCTCCAACACTACTGCAAAAAAAGGGAGTCGGGAGCATTTTTCACACTGTTGGCAGTGGTCGTGGGATTGAAATTCAGAAGCTTTGAAACTGGCATGTACTTAAGACGGTTGCAAAGTCCTTTTGACAAGCCAAGTCTTCTCTTTTCCTTCCTTCCTTCCTTCTTTTATTCCTTCCTTCCTTCTGTCTTTTCCTTCTTTTATTCCTTCCTTCTTTCCTCCCTCCCTTCTTTTCCTTCCTTCCTTTCCCCCCCCTCTTTCCCCTCCCTCCCTTTCTTTCTTCCATCTCTTTTCCTTTTCTTACTTCCTTCTTTCTTCCCTCCCTCTCTTCTCTTTCCCTCCTTCTCTCCTTCCTTCCTCTTTTCCTTCCATCCTTCTTTTTCTCCCTCCCTCTTTCTCCTCCCTCCCTTTCTTCCATTTCTTTTCCTATCCCTTCCTTCCTTCCCTCGTTTTCTTCCCCCTTTAACTTCTTTCCATCATTCCTTCCTTCCTTCATTCCTTCCTTCTCTCCCTCCCTCCCTCTTTCTCCTCCCTTCCTTCCATCTCTTTTCCTTTCCTTCTTTCCTTCCTTCTTTCCCTCCCTCCCTCCCTTTCTTCCATCTCTTTTCCTTTCCTTCCCTCCCTCCTTCTTTCCTTCCTTCCTCCCTGCCTTCCTGATTCACTTCACAACGGTGTTGCTAACTAACAACTGCAGCGGTTTGATTAATGGTTGCCAAGAACAGTTTGTAAATTGGGCTCAAACTCTCTTAACGGCTTTGGGCTCAATAACGTGAGGACCGCCTGTAGCTCTTGACCTTCAATAATTCATTTAGTGACCGTTCAATGCTACAAGGGCACCGAATAAAACATCTAACGACCGGTTCTCGCACTTCCCCACCATCCCATAATCCTGCTTTGCACCCATGCGCTCACCGACACATCTACCACGGCCACAGGGTTACGTGACCACCGTTTGCCAAATTCCCAGCCGGCGTCCGACCAGTGGCGTTCACGAGGGAAGCCGGCTCCACCTAAGGACCGTGCGGTCCATTTAATGACCGCACAATCCGCTGCAGGGATTCCCTCGGCGTTTGCAAAACTCAAGCAGGACCGAGTGAAGAGCTGCTTTGCTTAGCGACGGACGTGGCCTTCGGTCGTCAGCTTGAGGACTCACCGTATCGGTCCCGGGCTTCGGTCGTAAGCCGAGGACTCCCAGAATTCAACCACAACAACACACGAGGACACGACGGATGCAAACTCAAAGTAAACCGCTCTAAACTCGACTGCAGGAAATACAAGTTTAGTAGCTAAGTAGTTGATACATGGAACTCACTACCTGACTCTGTAGTATCGTCAACTAACCCCCAAAACTTTACCCTGAGACTGTCCACTGTTGACCTCTCCTGATTCCTAAGAGGTCAGTAAGGGGAGTGCATAAGTGCACCAGCGTGCCTTCCGTCCCCTGTTCTCACATTTCTCTCCAATTAGTATCATGTATATAACTGTGTCCAGTTCTGGAGACCTTAACTACAAAAAGATATGGATCAAATGGAACGGGTCCAAAGACGGGCTACAAGAATGGTGGAAGGTCTTAAGCATAAAACGTATCAGGAAAGACTTCATGAACTCCATCTGTATTGGAGGACAGAAGGGAAAAGGGGGAAATGATGGAAACATTTAAATATGTCAAAGGGTTAAATAAGGTTCAGGAGGAAGTGTTTTTAATAGGAAAGTGAACCCAAGAACAAGGGGGCACAATCTGAGGTCAGTTGGGGGAAAGATCAGAAGCAACGTGAGAAAAACATTATTTGACTGAAAGATGAGTAGATGCTTGGAACAAACTTCCAGGAGACGTGGTTGGTCAATCCATAGGATTAAACATGCCTGGGATGAACATAGATCTATCGTAAGATAAAATGCAGGAAATAATATAAGGGCAGACTAGATGGACCATGAGGTCTTTTTCTGCCATTAAACTTCTATGTTCCTATAAATATTAGATATGAATATTAAATAGCCGCTCCGAGTCTTCGGAGAGGGGGAGGCATACAAATCTAATACATAATAATAATGATAATGATGATGATGATAATGATGATGATAATATAATAATAATAATAATAATAATAATAATAATGATAATAATGATAATGATAATAATGATGATCATGATGATGATAATAATAATAAATAAATAATAATAATAATAATTATTATTATTATTATTATATCTTTGTACACCACCAATACGTACTCAACAAAACAAATGGATAAATAAATAAAATAAAAATTAATTTGGGGCTTCCTTCTCCAGATTTGATACATCCCATTGCCCCAAAACACACAAATTCGGGTGGCCAAACCACAAAGAAAGCCGATGGGTCAAAATTCAGAAGTCAGGCCAATTTCTGGAGGAGTCAGATCTCCTTCCCTGGACCGGCCCCCGAGGGTGTGGTCTGCCGCTTACCTGGGCTCAGGTGCCTCTCTTATATACCTCGCCCTCCCAACCTTCTTCTTTAAAAGTAACCCTGAACCGTAGAGCCAGGCTCCTTTCCCAGGAAGATCGCTCGATCCCTCTAGCAACTGGATCATGGATTCTCGGATTCTCCTTCTGGTAATCCAGGGCTGGATCCTGACAGGTGAGTTGGCTTGGGGAAAGGAATTAGAAGGAGGGTCCATCGAAAGGAGCCGATTCTCTCGCCCGCTAACCTGGAAACCAGATTTGGGACAATAATAGACCCCTTCTCCCCTGCTGTCTTTTAAAAAATGTCTTTATTATTTTTTTTTTTTTCTGGTCGATTATATTTCTTCTTCTGTTCCGCTCGATTGAAAATTCAACCCGTTCTGGATCCCAGCGTGGGAATAGTTCCAGATGGGTGCATTTAGATAATTAAGGCAAGATATGAACCGATTTTTTTTCCCCTTGTTTGTATGATTGGGGAATTTTCCTCGTTATATTAAAACGAGGGTTTAAAAAAACATGAATGAGACAAGTCAGAATCCCAGCGACCGGTTAGGACCCACAGAGTTGGTCTTCTCCGGGTTCCCGTCGACTAAACAACGTCGTTTGGCGGGACCCAAAGGAAGAGCCTTCTTTGTGGCGGCCCCGGCCCTCTGGAACCAGCTCTCCCCGGAGATTAGAATTGCCACCACCCTCCTTGCCTTTCGTAAACTTGTTAAAACCCACTTCTGCCGTCAGGCTTGGGGGAATTGAGACATCTCCCCCGGGCATATACAGTTTATGCATGGTATGTTGGTGTGTATGTTTTTTGCTTTTTAATAAGGGTTTTTTTTTAGTGATTTTAAATTATTAGATTTGTTATACATTGTTTTATTGTTGTTGTGAGCTGCCCCGAGTCTACAGAGAGGGGCGGCATACAAATCTAAATAATAATAATAATAATAATAATAATAATAATAATAATAATAATAAATGGGCTGAAGCGTTAGGGCATGGTTTTAGTAGAAAAAAGCAAATAGCCAAGAGAAATTATCATAGCTAATAATAATAATAATTTATTAGACTTCAATGACGCCCCTCTCCGAAGGGGAGAGCATCTTGAACCCCAATGACAACAGAAAACAATCTTTGAAATTTGGATGACAAAATTAGGAAAGGAGTTAGCGCAAGACCAATGATGTAATAGATAAACGATTAAGAATTTTGATGAAGAATTTGGCAACTGATATTATATTGTATTGTGTTGCAATTTGAAGGTGCGTGAATTTGTATTTCGGTAAGGGGTGGAGGAAAAAAAATAGAGAATTTATACCCCCCAAAAAGAAGATTTTTGCCACTGCAAGGTGGGGGCTGATTTCAAAACCAGGAAGTGGGGAGGGGGTTTGGGGGGGAGTAAAAAATTGGGGAGTGGGCCCCATTTTTTCACAGCTTTGGAAAATATCCTTTCTTTCCGTGAAAAACATTGAATTCTTGGATGAAGGTCTCACTACTTTTCCTTTTTAGACAAATTTTAAAAGCTTTCCGGCTACTCGACATCCCTAGTTTATTTCTTATATTGATTATTGATTAATTAAATTATTATTATTGATTATTGATTGATTTAATTATTTATTAATGTCCTGCCCAATTCCACGAGGATTCTTTCTGGGCGTCTTACAAACGGATAAAACACCAACGTTTTCAGTTGCCCGAAAGCAGCTAATATATGTATATATATATTAGCCAACAGAAAGAACATATAGCTCCTCCCTGGTACAAAGCTGAAGGGATCAGATCTGGTGGCCTAGCCCTAGAGGTTAATTCTCTGCCTTACAAGGCAGAAGCTGCCGGATCAAATCCCAGTAAGGGCATGGCTAGCTGATGAGGCCAGAACAAGGCCGAAATAGTGCTATCCTAGTCTCCCTTAATTTTAAAAATTCAGCAAAAACATGTTACACCCCCCTTTTCCTTCCCCAGGTGTGCTCGCTCCTGCACACCTTTTACCTGTGCTACGCCAATCCAACTGTCTCCAAGCTTATATCTCAAATAAATCAGATTGAATTAAACGATACCGTGGTCTTTCGAGACCGAAGGATGCCAATGCCAAATTAAATTAAAAGATGGCAAGAGCTTTGTCAATTCTTTGGAAAGAGATTTTTTTTCTCTCTCTCTCTCTCCGGTTTTCCAATTTTTTTCCCCGGGAGAAATTTTGCCAAGTTGTGAAGTTGCAAGTTGTTCTAGAGAGGGCGTTTCCTGCCTTTGCGACCGCGCAGTCCTCGATTTACAACCCCAAGGGCGCCCCAATGATTTTCGGTCGACGAGGGAAACGTTTTTCCCCCCCAACGGGTTATTCCGCCCAATTTGATGGCTTCTCCGCCGCGATGAAGGGAATGTTGCGTTTGTGAAGTGGATCGCTTGGTCGTTAAGTGAATCGGCAGACACCCCGACCGTCGTAAAAATGAGTTGGTTGTTCCAATGTCTGATTCGGTCCCACAGAGTTGGCCTTCTCCGGGTGCTGTTGGCCAGACAAAGTCGCTTGGCGTGGCCAAGGGGAAGAGCCTTCTCGGTGGTGGCCCTGGCCCTCTGGAATCAGCTCCCTCCTGGAGATTCGCACTGTCCCCACCCTCCTCTCCTTCTGCAAGAGTCTTAAGACTCACTTATGTCACCAGGCATGGGACAATTAGATCATGCCCCCCCCCCCCGTTTACTAAATGAAAATGTGGTTGTGAATAAAGTGGCTGATTGATATTAATATATTGGGATTTTAGTTTGTAATTTTTTAATTGAATAGATTTGTTGTTGTATTGTTTGTATTGTATCTCCGAGTCTTTGGAGAGGGGCGGCATACAAATCTAATAAATTATTATTATTATTATTATTATTATTATTATTATTATTATTATCTTGTGAGCCACCTCGAGTTTTTGAAGAAATTAATTACAAATGTAAATAATAATAATAATAATAATAATAATAATAATAATAATAGTAATAATTATTATTATTTTGGATCACGCGACCACGGTCATTAAATCTGAAAAAACCTTTTCAGCATGGTCACTTGGGAGGGTCATTAAGTCGGGAATAATCTGAGTTATTGTTTTAAAAATGGATTATTATTTTTTTAAAGGGTTTTGGGATCAACACGGGGAGATTTTTAAGAGCTGGAGCGGAGAAATTATGGTTTGGGAGGATGGGAATAAAGCAGATTTGAGGAGGAAGGAAATACGCCGAGCTTCCTTATATTGGAGTGGGCAGATGGCTGGACTAGATGACCTTCAAGGTCCCTTCCCAACTTTGTTAGGAACGTACCATTTCTGCGGTGGAATTCTGCCAGGTAATTATTTTTTTCCAGCGACGCAGGATCAAGAACCGTCTGTCTTCCCACACATTTTATTCCCTTTTATCTAAGTTCCCTGGGCACAGGGTGATACCACCCCGCAAATTACAGATGAAAGCCAAAGAGACATAGTTCAGCTGCCCGGGAGTCCAAATTTTGCTTTTATTTCCATTTCTTTGAGATGGGCACCAACGAGTAGGTGTTGTACAAAGCCTCTTGCTCTGACCTGGGTTAATGATTGAATAGGAGAGGGTACAGAATAACGGAGTCGAAGGGGACCTCGGTGGTCTTCTAGCCTGACCCTGTAACGCAGAATGCAGAATAACAAGAGTTGAAAAGGGACCTTAGAGGTCTTCTAGTCTGACCCTCTGTTCAGAATATAGAATAACAGAGTTGGAAGGGGCTTTGGAGATCTTCTAGTCTGACCCTCTGTTCAGAATATAGAATAACAGAGTTGGAAGGGACCTTGGAGGTCTTCTAGTCTGACCCCCTGCTTGGAAAAGAATCCCTACTGATTTATTAAGGATTTTCTTTGCCGGGGCATCTAACAGAGGATACGCCCAAATTAAGAGACCACTTTCTTCCTCATAATACCCTCCACATCGGCAAAAAGAATCCAAACCTCATATATAAACTGAATAAACAAAATCTCACAGCCAACCCACACTCAGTAAAAGACCTTGGAATACTAATATCAAATGACCTAAGTGCCAAAGCCCACTGCAACAATATCGCCAGAAAGGCTTCTAGAGTTGTTAACCTGATCCTACGCAGCTTCTGCTCCGGCAATCTCACACTACTCACCAGAGCCTACAAAACTATTGCCAGGCCCATCCTTGAATACAGTTCATCTGTCTGGAACCCATACCACATCTCGGACATCAACACCCTAGAAAATGTCCAAATATACTTCACCAGAAGAGCTATTCACTCCTCCACTCCGAACAGAATGCCCTACGAAAGCAGACTATCAATCCTAGGTCTAGAAAGCTTAGAACTACGTCGCCTAAAACACGATTTAAGTATTGCCCACAAGATCATATGCTGCAACGTCCTGCCTGTCATTGACCACTTCAGCTTCAACCGCAACAACACAAGAGCACGCAACAAATTCATACTTAATATTAATCGCTCCAAGCTTGACTGTAAAAAATATGACTTTAGCAATCGAGTTGTCGAAGCGTGGAACTCATTACCGGACTCAGTAGTGTCAACCCCTAACCCCCAACATTTCTCCCTTAGACTATCCACGATTGACCTCTCCAGGTTCCTAAGAGGTCAGTAAGGGGCGTACATAAGTGCACTAACCTGCCTTTCGTCCCCTGTCCAATTGTCTCTCCTTATCTCATATATCATATATCTTTTCTTCCTTTCATATATCTTCTCCTCTACTTTTATATATTTTCTTTATATATAATACTTCATGTCTATCCTCTTCAATATGTATTGTGTATTGGACAAAATAAATAAATAAATAAATAAATAAATAAATAAATAAATAATAATAATAATAATAATAATAATTTGTGGATAGTTCGATATTTCTACTCCAGGGGTGTAAAAATTACTCAGGGGATCTTGAGTCAGTTCAAAAGTTTGTTGGGAACGTTTTTTTAAAAAAATATATTTTATTAGGAACTTCAAATTCAAGTACATAATACAAAAAGAAACCGAAATATATACGGGGTTAAAAATTAGAGAGATCTCTTGCGCTCTCTCCCTTTCCTTATTGGGTTTTATATATAATTCTACACAATTTGCAGTTTTCCATATCGGAAAACTCTATCATGCTCTACTAATTTAGCTCTATGTCTCTATGTTTACCTCTATGTTGCTACGGGAATTTTTAAGTTTTAAAAAGTCTGTTGCGAGCTTTAAGAAGCCGCCTATCGGCTCCCTATCCCACGAGTCATAAAGGCAGAATAAAAATTGAATCAATCATTTTTTTTTAAATTAAAAAAATAGACTTCTGGTGTTTTCCAGATCTGCCGTCGCTAAATGAGCTCTTGTAAATCGAGGACTACCGGCGTATCATCTCTATAAATCACCAAGACAGGGAGTCCTCGACTTGCAACCAATTCCCGTTGCTAAGCGAGATGTTTATTCAATGCCCCGTTTTACGACTTCTCGGGCCATCGTCGTTAAGCGAATTGCTGCGTTTATTTAATAACACCGCCGTTCGGCGAATCTGTCTTTCCTCGTTGCCTTGGCTGGTCAGGGGGTCGCAAAAGGGGATCGTGTGACACACAAACGCACACACACAATACACAACACACGAGACGCTGTGACCGTCATAAATACGAACCGGGTACCCCCAGCGCCGTGGTAATTTCGAACAGCCGCTGAATGGGTTAAGGACTTTCTAAGCACCGAAAAACAGGGGAGGGGAAATTTAATTCTGGATTTGTTTCGGTCGGGGAAAGGCGTGCCGAGTTTGGCAGCTGTGATCAATCTGGCTGCTTTGAACTGGTGTGAAAGTCGGAGAAACTAGAAAATGCAGGCGGCGGCGTAACCAAGGAGGAAGTTACTCACAATAGCAGCCTGTGTGAACTCTGTCCTTTCCCGTCTAAGAAAAACTCTAAAAAAAAAATAAAAGCACTCAACGGACAGATAAGTACCAGGAATGGGTTCCAATATTTTTTCCCCTGCTCTGTGGCTGTGGCTTATTTTGTAGGCGTGGTTTGAGGGCCATGTGACTGAATGGGCGTGAGCAACTTGATGTCACTCATGCCTACGCCAGTAGTGGGTCGCCACCAGCGTGGTAGCGGACTGCGCATCGGTAGAGGCCTGTCAGATTGCGCAATTGCTTTTTGCGTTGTACAAAATCTTGTGAGGGGAAGTGCGTGTGAAAGAGATTTCAGTGATTTTTTGGCTTCCGCGCATGTGTGGGATTGTCGGGCCAGGCGGTGACTGGCTCGGATTGAACCTGGCACAGGAAACGAGGCTGGGAGTAGGGGATCAGGGCAACAGCTCAGTCTCTCGCCGTTTTTAAGCAGAGCTCCGGTGGGACTTGAATCGGCATTGTGGGAAGACTTCGCACGACAGGCTTCCTCTGGAGACACCCCCACAACCTTCCTACAATTGCTGGGGACATCTTTCTTGGTCTGTCGGTGCCCCTTTGCCTATTCCCAGGGGAAAAATATCATCTTCCTACAAGATTACTTGTGGGACCACCTCCGAATCCCATGAATCCCAACGACCGGTTAGGTCTCACAGAGTCAGTCTTCCTCAAGTCCCGTCAACCAGACAATGTCGCTTGGCGGGGCCTACGGGAAGGGCCTTCTCTGTGGGGGCCCCGGCACTCTAGAATCAGCTCCCCCTTGGAGATTCGCACTGCCCCCACCCCGCCTTGCCTTTCGCAAGAGTCTTAAGACTCATTTATGTCGTCAGCTTTGGGCTAATTGGTTCTTAGCCCTGGCCAACGAACGATTGTATGATTGCTGTACGAATGCGTGTGATTGGTTAACTTAATGAGGGATTTTAGATTGCTGTGTCATTTTAACTTAATTGGATTGATTTTATTGAAATTTATTGTTTTTTTAATGTTGTAAGCCACCTCGAGTCTTCGGAGAGGGGAGGCATAAAAATCCAATAAATAAGTAAACAAACAAATGAATAAATAAACGGGGAGGTTTCTCACCAAGCGGCTGTTCTCAGAGGACGATGTTTTGCCCAGCGTGGAAGTTCCTTTTGAAGCATGGAGAAGCTTCGCTTTTTCTCCTACCCGGTGGGCTGGTAGGATCAGGAGGCTGCGGGCCTAGGATTCGGGGAGGTGGAAGTTTTGTTCCTCGGAGCAACCCTTACACAATAGAGAAAAAATTCTCGCCAAGTGCAAGAAGTTGTTAATCGCCTCACAATCGTGAAAGCAAAACCGCCACATGTTAAATCCCAGGCCTGCAACGAACTGTGGCTCCAGTTGACGGTGGCTCCGGCTAGGCCTCCTCCCTGCCCACCATCCTATTCACCTGCTCATTGGGTTGGGCAGCCCAACTACAGCCAGCCCGGCCCTGTTTGGGTCGGGCTGCTTTTTGCGCAGAAACCAAACCAAGCAAAAACAGCCCCCACCAAGCCAAAAACAAGCAGTGCTAGAAACTCGGCTTCTGTGCATGTGCAGAAGGACAAAGAACCAGGAAAAAAATTCAATTTTAAAAAATTCAAAATAAAGATGGCGCCGCCCATGGACCGTCACCGACCGATCCAGTTTGGTGACATCATCATGATGTCATCAGCGGGTCGCTACCAGTTTAAGGCGAATCAGGAGGAACCCATCCGATATATCCATATACAGCAGTTCTCGATTTAGAACCGTTCACTGAGTGATAATTTGAAGTCACATCACTGAGAAACGCGACGTATGACCGTTTTTCCACACAGCGTCCCCGTGTTTTACCTTTAGAAGCTGGACCACGGTCTCATATTTATGACTCGTGATCCCCTTTTGCCAAGTTGGTACAGGAAATCCAGATTCACTTAATGACCAAGTTACTAACTTAACAACGGCAGTGATTCACTTAACACATGGGGCTAGAAAAGTCATAGAAAGGGGGAAAGTTGACTTAACGACTATCTCGCTTAGCAACAGAAATGTTGGGCTCTGTTGTGGTCCAACGTGGAGGACTTGCCTCCGCGTGGTTTGAAATAAAAGGAAATACAGTGGTACCTCGAGATACGAGTTTAATTCGTTCCGGACCTGGGCTCTTAAGTCGAGCAGCTCTTATCTCGAACGACTTTTCCCCATAGGAATTAATGTAAATAATTTTAATTGGTTCCAGCCCTCAAAAAACTCACAAAGCTAGTCTAAATTATGCAAAAAGACATTGCAAGAATAAATGTAACTTTACTTATTAATAAGATGATAAGCTGAGAGCTTTCCTTCCCTTCCTCTTTTTACCCAAAACAATCAACATGGCAAACTTTTATTTTTATTCATTAAACTGTAGTTATTTATTCAACTTCACTGCCACCCAATCCTGTGGAGGGAGGAAAGAAGGGAGGAAGGAAAATGAAAGCAAGAAATGGAGGGAGGAAAGGAAGGAAGGAAAGAAAGAAAGGAAGGAAGAAAGAAAGGAAGAAAGAAAGGGTGAAGGGACAGGAACAGAGGAAGGAAGCAAGGAAATTTATGAAAGGGGAGAGTAACTTCACTGCCACCCAATCCTGTAGAGAGAGGAAAGAAGGGAGGAAGGAAAAGGAAAGCAAGAAATAGAGGAAGGGAAGGTAAAAGAGAGAAAGAAAAAGAGCAAGAAAGCAAGCAAGCAAGAGAGAAAGAAAGAAAATGAAAGAGAAATAAAAATAGAGAGGGAGAATGAAAGAAATGGAAGGAGGGAAGGAAGAAGAGAAAGAAAGAGAAAGAAAGAAAGAAAGAGAAAGAAAGAAAGAAAGAGAAAGAAAGAAAGAAAGAGAAAGAAAAAAGAATGAAAGAGCAAGAGAGCAAGAGAGAAAAAGAAAGAAAGAAAGAAAGAAAGGAAACTTCAAAGAAAGGCTCACTGAGCATCTCTCACTCTCTCTCTCTTTCTATCCCTCTCTCTTTCTCTCCCCCCTCTCCCCCCCTTTCCCTCTCTCTTTCTCTCTCTCTCTCCCTCTCTCTTTCTATTCCCCCTCTCCCCCCCTTTCCCTCTCCCCCCCCAGGCCGGCAGCGATGTTTTAAAACAGCCGCGCCGTTTGCGAGCTAACTCCTGAGGTGCGGAAGTTCGCCTTTGGCATTTGGGCCACTCGGAATGTGAAATTCAAAACAGCGTTCGGATCCTCCCACCCCCAGCAGAAGCCAAGGACCCCCAGAGTGGGGGCGGCAGGGGAGGCGACCGCCTCTCCACTCACCAAGTGCCGGGATACGAGCCGAGAAGAGCCGGGCTGGCTTACTTTCCTTCCTTCCCGCGCTGATGCAGAGCCACTCGAACAAAGCGTCACGCCCCCCTGACGCTTTTGGCGGCAAAAGAGCCCAGCATCGCTTTGGAAGCCGCCGAAAGCATCAGAGGGGCGCGACGCTTTGTTCGAGTGGCTCTGCATCAACGCGGGAAGGAAGGAAAGTAAGCCAGCCCGGCTCTTCTCGGCTCGTATCGCGGAGAGGGGCGGCATACAAATCCAAGTAATAAATAAAATAAAATAAAAAAATGTCTCTCCTCTCCCAGCTCTTATCTCGAGTAGCTCTTAAGTCGAGCAGCTCTCATGTCGGGGTTCCACTGTACTTCCTCTATGAATGGTAAGGCATTTCTGACTGGTGACTAATATTTATCTTTATAGTTTCATCTCAGAAAGAAACAACGGGGGTCACAACCGACTTTTCATCTACAGCCAAAGGGATAACCACAAACTCGACAACGGAGACTCCATCAACACCCGCACCTGAATCCAGCCATTCCCCTACAACCTCACACTCCACAATGGAGACCCCATCAACACCCGCACCTTCATCCAGCCATTCACCTACAACCTCACACTCCACAACGGAGACACCACCAACACCCACACCTGCATCCAGCCATTCACCTCCAGCCTCAGACTCGACAACGGAGTCACCACCAACACCCACACCTGTATCCACCCATTCACCTCCAGCCTCAGACTCGACAACGGAGACACCACCAACACCCACACCTGTATCCAGCCATTCACCTCCAGCCTCAGACTCGACAACGGAGACACCACCAACACCCACACCTGTATCCACCCATTCACCTCCAGCCTCAGACTCGACAACGGAGACACCACCAACACCCACACCTGTATCCACCCATTCACCTCCAGCCTCAGACTCGACAACGGAGACACCACCAACACCCACACCTGTATCCACCCATTCACCTCCAGCCTCAGACTCGACAACGGAGACACCACCAACACCCACACCTGCATCCACCCATTCACCTCCAGCCTCAGACTCGACAACGGAGACACCACCAACACCCACACCTGCATCCACCCATTCACCTCCAGCCTCAGACTCGACAACGGAGACACCACCAACACCCACACCAGCATCCACCCATTCACCTCCAGCCTCAGACTCGACAACGGAGACACCACAAACACCCACACCTGCATCCACCCATTCACCTCCAGCCTCAGACTCGACAACGGAGACACCACCAACACCCACACCTGCATCCACCCATTCACCTCCAGCCTCAGACTCGACAACGGAGACACCACAAACACCCACACCTGCATCCACCCATTCACCTCCAGCCTCAGACTCGACAACGGAGACACCACCAACACCCACACCTGCATCCACCCATTCACTTCCAACCAAAATGACAACCCCACACACCACACCACAGAACACATCAACACTCGCACCTACACCCAGCCATTCATCTACAACCAAAATGACAACCCCACACAACACAACGTGGAACACATCAACAGCCTCACCTACACCCAGCCATTCATCTACAACCAAAATGACAACCCCACACATCACAACGCGGAACACATCAACAGTCACCCCTACACCCAGCCATTCATCTATAACCAAAATGACAACCCCACACATCACAACGCAGAACACATCAACAGTCACCCCTATACCCAGCCATTCATCTACAACCAAAATGACAATCCCACACATCACAACGTGGAACACATCAACAGTCACCCCTACACCCAGCCATTCATCTATAACCAAAATGACAATCCCACACATCACAATGCAGAACACATCAACAGTCACCCCTACACCCAGCCATTCATCTATAACCAAAATGACAATCCCACACATCACAACGCGGAACACATCAACAGTCGCACCTACACCCAGCCGTTCACCTGCAACCAAAATGACAACCCCACCCATCACAACGCAGAAAACATCAACACTCGGACCTACACCCAGCCCTTCACCTACAACCAAAGTGGCAGCCCCAGACGCCACACCGGAGACCAAACCGTCAACCTCTCACTCGATCTCCAGCACAATAACGTCAACTTCATCACCATCGACTTCCACTTTGCCCAGTACAACAAAGGCTGAAACCGCTTATTACGTCGACTACCACATCAGTAATAAACAGTACAATTCCAGCTTAGAGAACAAAAACACCCCGTATTATAAGTCCCTGAAATCAGCCATCGGAACGCTGGTGAGTATTGTAAGGCGCGGAAAATCCCCGAGTGTCAGTCGGATGATTTCTACACTGTGATTTTTGGGGGAGGGGGGGGTGTCAAGGAGGTGTTCATTTTGCCACCAGCCAGGACGTGGTCGATTTTCAATCCAGCTATGGAAAGCTCTAAAAGGCTCGTTTAAAATTATGCCCCCTCGCCAAACGCAGCAAGGGGAGAAGAACGACGGCGGCCATTTTGTGAGGTGTTTGGAATGTTCCAGAATTTCGTTCGGCTGAAAAGGGGAAACCGTCATTTCTAAATCGGCCTTGGTAGTTATAATTTACCTCAGGGGGAAACTTTTCAGACCGGTGGACTTCAACTCCCAGAATTCCCCAGCCAGGCTTCATCCAACATCACACTAAATGGAATTCTGGGAGTTGAAGTCCTCCCCACCCATCCCAGTCTTAAAAGTTGCCATGTTTGGATTCCCGATTCCGCCATTACTGGTGCGCTACCGGCATGCTATTTTTACTCGTACCGTTAGGAACCCAATACTGGTTTGCCAAAATCTCATGAAAGATGGCGTCGTCTTTTCCGGTTGGTCGGTGGAAGGGCCCTAATTTTAAACGAGGGTGGGCGGAGCCCAGCTGGGGAATTCTGGGAGTTGTAGTCCACCAGCAGTGAAGGGCTGCAAATGGCCCTCACGCATTTTTCGCCTGTGTTAATGCCAGTCACAGCATAAGGCATGAGAAAGGATGAGAGAGAAATAATCTAAATTGGTGTCTCTCAAAGTTGGCAATTTTAAGAGGTGGGGATTTCGACACGTAATCTATTCTCAACTCAATTCATGGGAATTGACAGCCACACATCTTAAAGTTTCCAAGAAACACTAAATCATCATTTAAAAATGGTGGGAAATTAGCAAAGCAGTTATATTTTGAATGCCATGACAGTATGTTTCTAATCCAATTCCTTTCCTTCCTTCCTTCCTTCCTTCCTTCCTTCCTTCTTTCCCTTCCTTCCTTCCCTTCCCTTCCTTCCTTCCTTCTTTCCCTTCCCCCTCCCTCCCTCCCTCTATTTCTTTCTTTCTTTTTCTTTCTTTCTATCCTTCCTGCCTTTCCTTCCTTCCTTCCTTCTTTCCCCTCTCACTCACGCTCCTTCCCCCTCCCTCCCTCCCACCCTCCCTCCCTCCCACCCTCTCTCTATTTCTTTCTTTTTCTTTCTATCCTTCCTTCCTTTCTTTCTATCCTTTCTTTCTTTGTTCCTTCTCCCTTCCTTTCTTTCTTCTTTCTACTTCCTTCCTTCCTTCTTTCTTTTTCTTTCTTTCTATCCTTCCTGCCTTTCCTTCCTTCCTTCCTTCTTTCCCCTCTCACTCACGCTCCTTCCCCCTCCCTCCCTCCCACCCTCCCTCCCTCCCACCCTCTCTCTATTTCTTTCTTTTTCTTTCTATCCTTCCTTCCTTTCTTTCTATCCTTTCTTTCTTTGTTCCTTCTCCCTTCCTTTCTTTCTTCTTTCTACTTCCTTCCTTCCTTCTTTCTTTTTCTTTCTTTCTATCCTTCCTGCCTTTCCTTCCTTCCTTCTCCTCTCACTCACGCTCCTTCCCCCCTCCCTCCCTTCCACCCTCTCTCTATTTCTTTCTTTCTTTCTATCCTTCCTTCCTTTCTTTCTATCCTTTCTTTCTTTGTTCCTTCTCCCTTCCTTTCTTTTTTCTCCTTCCTTCCTTCCTTCCTTCTTTCTTTTTCTTCCCACAGTATAATGAAGTGTACAACTGTTCTGGGTGCCATTTCGGTTATACAGGCTTTGACATACTCTCGTTCAGGTATGGAAAAAAAAAATTGAACAGAAACCCTCAGAATTCAGCATTTCCAGATCAAAGGCAGCTGCAAAGCAGTCGAGCAACACAATCCCCCTTAGAGTCCTTCAGTTAATTCCAAGGTTTTGCACACCCAAATACCATGAAACCAGCTGCCCAAATCAGGTTTTGGATTCCTTTTTTTTTTAACCAGATTGAGTCTTGATGGTACCTTTTCAAAAGCCACGGCAACAACAACAAAAAACGCATTTCCATTTTAGCGCCATGTCAAATTTTGTTGTGTTGCCCTGCCGCTTTTGATTTTGCAGTGGGGTTTTATTTTGGTTGTTCTCACAGAGTTTTCTGACTCCTCTATCAGTAGATAAAGTGGGCGGCGGGGGTGGGGGGGATATTTTTCTGGTTATGTATTAGCCCTCTGCCCCCTGTAAGGAAAATGAAGGTAGAAAGGAAGAGAGAGGAAGGAAGGAAGGAAGGAAGGAAGGAAGGAAGGAAGGAAGGGGAAACAAAGGAAAGTAAGAAAAAGGAAAGAAAGAAGGAAAGAAGGAAGGAAAGAAAGAAAGAAAGAGGAAACAAAGAAAAGTAAGAAAAAAGAAAGAAAGAAGGAAGGAAAGTAAGAAAAAAGAAAGAAGGAAGGAAAGAAAGAGGAAACGAAGAAAAGTAAAAAAAGAAAGAAGGAAGGAAAGAGAAAGAAAGAACGAGGAAAGGAAGGAAGGAAGGAAAGGAGGAGGAAACAAAGGAAAGTAAGAAAAAGGAAAGAAAGAAGGAAAGAAGGAAGGAAGGAAAAAAAGAAAGAGGAAATGAAGGAAAGTAAGAAAAAAGGAAGAAGGAAGGAAGGAAAGAAAAAAGGAAGAAAGAAGGAAGGAAGGAAGGAGAAAGAAAGAAAGCAGAAAGGAAGGAAAGGAAGGAAAGGAAGGAAGGAGTGAGGGGAGAAGGAAGAAAGAAAGAAAGAAAGAAAGAAAGAAAGAGAGAGAGAGAGAGAGAGAGCTTCCTCACTGCTTTGATTCCAGTTTTCTTTTTAGATTGCATTCTCTTTTGGTAAAATCCTGAACAAAAAAGTTATTTTTTTTAAAACAAAGGATGTGGTTGAGAGAGGGGGCATGCCGGTTTACTCTACCCATGTTTCTTGTTTAATTTTTTTTTAAAAAATTGGTGAAGTATTTGTTCTATTCTTACGGTCAACTATTTGGAGTAAAGGGCTTATTGGCGTGAATTTCTTAACTTTCTTTTCTTTTTTTCCCTTTTCCCCAAGTTCATTTTATTTTATTGCATATAAACATTCCATTTCTAAGTAATTGTAAAAAAAAACAACACCCTAATGTTTACAATAATATTCATTAAATTGATATTAATATAACAACAACAATAACAATAATACTTGCATATCTAGTCCTTCTCTTATATTTCCCTATTTTTAACTTCTTCATTGATAAAATAAATCCCATGTTTAAAAATATTCAGTTTCTTCCTTTTCTTTAAGTATTAGTCTATCCATTTATGCACATTCTAATATTTTTTTAAAATTACGTTTTCTTCTGCACATACAATTTTAGCTGCTGTTTAGCACAAACTAAAACCATATATGTCTTCCTCTTGTTATGTTTTCCCAGCAAGAGTACCAACACAAATATTTCTTCACTTTCTTTTCTTTTAAACCAACAGCCCAGGTTCCGTGGCAGTGAAATCAAAACTATATTTCGAAGGAGCAGAGGTTAAACCAGAAAATGATGTTCAGGAGCAACTTGTCACGAAAGCTGCCGAATCCTCGGCAGGGTTGGATATAACCCAAGTGAAAGGTAACAATAATGTTTGTAAAAAGAAGAATAACATGGGCAATTTAAAAAAATATATACAAGTTGTCCTTGGAGTGGCAGAACGGAATAGGAATGGGAAATAGTAATAATAGACAGAAATAATAGAAATAGAATAGAACATTAGAATAGAATAAGAATAAAACAGAACAGAATAAGAAATAGAAATAATAGGAATAGAATAGAACATTAGAAAAGAATAAGAATAAAATAGAATAGAATGGAATGGAATAGAAAATGGAAATAATAAAAGAACAGAACAATAAATAGAAATAGAAATAATTGACATAGAAATAATAGGAATAGAACATTAGAAAAGAATAAGAAATAGAATAGAATGGAATGGAATGGAATAGAAAATGGAAATAATAAAACAGAACAGAACAGAATAATAAATAGAATTAGAAATACAGTGATACCTCATCCTACAAACGCCTCGTCATACAAACTTTTCGAGATACAAACCCGGGGTTTAAGATTTTTTTGTCTTTTCTTACAAACTATTTTCACCTTACAAACCCACCACCGCCACTGGGATGGCCCGCCTCTGGACTTCTGTTTCCAGCGAAGCACCCGTTTTTGCGCTGCTGGGATTCCCCTGAGGCTCCCCTCCATGGGAAACCCCACCGCTGGACTTCTGTGTTTTTGTGATGCTGCAAGGGAATCCTAGCAGGGGAATCCCAGCAGCGCAAAAACGGGCGCTTCACTGGCAACGGAAGTCCGGAGGTGGGGTTTCCCAACAAGGGGAGCCTCAGTGAAATCGCAGCATCGCAAAAACACAGAGGTCCGGAGGTGGGGTTTCAAGGACTTCGGTGTTTTTGCAATGCTGCGATTTCACAGATGCTCCCTTCTCTGGGAAACCCCAACTCCGGACTTCCGTTGCCAGCGAAGCGCTCATTTTTGCGATGCTGGGATTCCCCTGCTGGGATTTCCCTGCAGCATCGCAAAAACACAGAAGTCCGGAGGTAGGGCTTCCCATGGAGGGGAGCCTCAGGGGAATCCCAGCAGTGCAAAAACGGGTGCTTCGGCTGACAAAAGGGGTGAGTTTTTGGCTTGCACGCATTAATCGCTTTTCCATTGATTCCTATGGGAAACATTGTTTCATCTTACAAACTTTTCACCTTAAGAACCTCATCCCGGAACCAATTAAGTTTGTAAGACAAGGTATCACTGTAATTGACATAGAAATAATAGGAATAGAGCATTAGAAAAGAATAAGAATAAAATAGAATAGAATGGAATGGAATAGAAAATGGAAATGGAAATAATAAAACAGAACAGAATAATAAATAGAAATAGAAATAATTGACATAGAAATAATAGGAATAGAGCATTAGAAAAGAATAAGAATAAAATAGAATAGAATGGAATAGAAAATGGAAATGGAAATAATAAAACAGAACAGAACAGAATAATAAATATAAATATAAATAATCGACATAGAAATAATAGAAAATTAGAAAAGAATAAGAATAGAATAGAACGGAACGGAATAGAATAGAAAATGGAAATGGAAATAATAGACAGAAATAGAATAAAATAGAATAAGAATGGAATGGAACAGAATAGAATGGAACAGGACAGGACAGGACTAGGAATTGGAATTGAAAATGGAAATGATAGACAGAAATAATAGAAATAGGATAGAACATTAGAATAGAATAAGAACAGAATATTGGAATGAAGAATGGAATGGAATGGAATAGAAAATATGGAATGGAATAGAATTAGAACAGAACAGAATAGAATAAACAGAGTTGGAAGAGACCTTGGAGGTCATCTCGTCCAACCCCCTGCTCAGGCAGGAAACCCTGTCCTATACCACTTCAGACAAACAATCCCTTCTTCAAAGCCTCCTGTGTTGGACCGTTCACAACTTCCGCAGGTTATCGCGTTGCTCCAAAAAACCACCACGAGTCTCGTTCTTTCTCCCCGTCTTCCTGCACGATTTCCACGCAAACCTGATTTTATTGTCATTGTCGTTCTGTTCTTCTTTGCAGTGAGTAGCAGCCCCATCCTGCCCTCGACGGATAAGGGGGTCCCAGGCTGGGCCATAGCTCTTCTCGTGCTGGTCTGCTTCCTCGTATTTGTCCTCCTCCTCGCCCTTTTGTGGCTGGTGAGTCCCCGATTTGGGGGTGGGTGGGGGGAGTGCGGGGGTCCCCACCAGCAACGGTCGCTAAGTGTTGAAAAACGTTCCTCAGTCTCTGCCTTTGCAACTTCGGTCGCTAAATACGACCGGTCGTAAGTTGAGGGCGGCCTCACAATCACGACGGAGCCCCATCGCGTCTGTGGTTAAGCGAGACATTGGTTCCGGCGAGCTTCGTCCCATCTTACAACCCGTCGTTAAGCGAATCACGGCCGCGTCGGCTGACGTGTGAAAAAATGAAGGTGTTCGGGCCTGAAAATGTGTCGCTCAGATACTATATTTTTTCCCACTGGAAAAGAATTAGCGGGAACATTTGGCAGCGGATAAGTCGGCCGCCTGGTCGTTAAGCAAAACCAGCTTCCTCCTTGACTCGGCTTGTCGGAAGGTCGCAAATTGGGATCACATGGCCCCTCCTCACACATACACACAAACACACCTAGGACGCTGCGACTGAATCGGCCGTCAAACCTCTGAATTTTGACCACGGCAAAGACGTTGTAACTGTGAAAAACGGTCGTACGTTCCTTTTTTTCCCCAGCGCCGTTGTAACTTCGAACGGTCGCTAAACAAACCTGTTGTAATTCGAGGACTACTCGTAGTTATTCTCAAAGAGTCCAGGCCGTGTGACCCCTCATTAATTGTTTTTCTCCTGCACTCTCTATCGCAGCTCGTCTTCTACTGTCGACGGAAACATCGGGGCAGTATGGACCTGCTGACTAGCCGGGATTCGTACCATCCCATGAATGAGTACCCCACATACCAGACACACGCCCGCTTCGCGCCCCCCGGCAACAAGCAAAACCCTTACGACATGGTGAGTGCGGTGCCTATCCCGAACCAGAAGCTGTGGGGGAAACGGAGACCCAAACCAGGTTCTTTCAGTCCCGTCCCTGAGAATGTATCTGCTGAACAAAACTCCACATCGGCAACAGGAAAGGCGATGGGCCAGTAAAACATTCTGGTAGTTCCGTTCAGTTACCTAGGCTGTACCCGGCAAGGGATTATGGGGTCATTAAATGAGGATGAGGATTAGGGGTGCCCGTGATGGGTCACATCTTCTCCACCTTGAGATGGGGCAGGGGGTCCGCCCTCTGACTGGTGGGAAAGGCAAAGAGGCCGGGACAGCTGCAGGAACTAGAGGTTACAGGAGCCGTGGATGGAATAGCAAAAGGTTTTCTTTCTTTCTTTCTTTTTCTTTCTTTTTTCTCTCTCTCTCCCTTCCTTTTTATTTCTTCATCTTTCCTTCCTGTCTCTCTCTTTTCTTTCTCTTTCCTTCTTCCTTTCATCTGCCATTCTCTCCTTCTGTCAGGTCTTTCTTTACTTTCTATTTTACCTTCCCTTTCCTTTCCTTCTCCTCTTTATCTCACTTGGTTTGTCTTTCTTTTTTTCTTTTGTTTTCTTTTTTTCTTTTCCTTCCTTCTTTTCTTCCTTCTTTCCTTTTCTCTTCCCTTCTTTTTCCTTCTCCTTTAACTTTTTATCCAGCTTGATTTGTCTTTGTCCTTCCTTTCTTCCTTTCTTCCTTCTCCTCCATCTTCTCTTCCTGTCTCCCCCTTTTCTTTCTTTCTTTCTCCTTCCTTCTTCTTTCATCTGTCATTTTTTCTTTCGGTCAGTTCTTTCCTTTCTTTCTCTCTCTTTTTCTTTCCGTTCCTTTTCCTTCCCTTTTTATCTCACTTGGTTTTTCTTTTTCTTTTCATTTCTCTTCTTTTCTCTCCCTTCCTTCCTTCCTTCTTTCCTTCCTCTAATATGGCTTCCTATTTTATCTGCCTTCCTTCTGTTTCTTTCTCTTACTTCCTTTCCATTCTTTCTTTCCCTCTTTTCCTCCCTCCCTCCCTCCCTCTTTTCCTTTCTTCCTTCCATCCACCCTCCCTTCCTCTTTTCCTTTGTTCCTTCGTTCCTCCCTCCCTCCCTCTTTGTTTCCCCCCCTTCCTTCTGATCCTACATTCCCATATAACCAAAGGGGGGGGGGTCATTTCAGGGCACCCACCGCCCTAGACTGGTTGAACTGATGCCCAGTCAAGCGGTGCCATCTCCCCCTAGCTCGGCAAAGCCGCCGGCAGGGGAGGAGAGCCTGGCCCGAATCCTCTGCAGCCGGTCAGTGGCTGGGCCAGCCTGAGCCGAACTGGCCCTATCCATGCCATTGCGTGCTCGGTTGCGCTGCGGTAAACAATGCCGGTTGTGCAAATGTTCCACACTGCTACCTACTTCTCCAAGAGGGACTTTCCCACACTGGCAGAGGGTTTGTTTGCCCTTGATTATCAGGGCTGGGCAGTCGGGGAGGGGGGGGGGCACACAATGCCCAGGCCTTCAGCTGGCCCGGCTGGGCCCCACCCTCGCGAGCCGGCGGTGTTGACACACCACACACCGCACCACCACCGAAAGCATCTGGAGGCGGCCTGAGCTTTTCAGCACAGCAGTTGCCTTCTCACCCAGGGCGGTGGTTGGGGAGGGAGGGGGAAGGGGGAGAGAAGCCCAGGCAGGTTTCTGGTCCTCATGGAGACATTTCAGAAAGGTTCCCCCGCTCCGTGTCTCTTTTTTTAAAGCCTCCTCTTGACAGAGAAGACCCGAGGAGACCAAAGTTGGACTAGGAGTGGTTTCCTGCCTTTCAGAGGCGAATTAATTTTGGTAAATAGATAACTTTGGTCTTAAATCTTTTCCTTCCTTCCTTCCTTCCTTTTCATTCTTTTCTTCCCTCCTTCTTTCCTTCTTCCTCCTTTCCTTTTTCATTATTCTCCTTCCTTCCTCCCCCTTCCTTCCATCTTTCTTTCTTTCTTTCTTTCTTTCTTTCTTTCTTTCTTTTCTTCGGCATACAAATCTAATAAATTGCATTGAATTGCTTTCTTTTCTTTTTCTTCCTTTTCCATCCTTTTCATTCCTTTCTCCCCTTCCTTCCTACTCTCTTTCCTTTCTTTCTTTTTCTTTCTTTCTTCTACTTCCTTCCTTCCCTCCTTTCATCCATATACCTACGCTATTCATCCCTCCCCCTTCCATTTTCCTTCCTTCCTTCCTTCCTTCCTTCCACTTCCTTCTGCCCTCCATCCACGTTTCCTCCATTTCCTACCTGCCTGCTTTCTCCCTCCCTCCCTCCTTCCTTCTATCCTCCCTTCTTCTCTTCTTCATCCCTCCCTCCCTCTATTTCCTCCCTCCCTCCCTCCCTTCCCCTTTGATTCTCAGCCAAGGGCCGCGTGTGAATAGAGACTGTGAAAACTCTCAAACCAATTTTGTTTTCTTGGTGGTGTTAATCAGTGACCCACCCGTCGCACGCACGCGCACACTCCCAAAGGCCTTGGGCACGGCTCCCCGGCCCCCTCCCTCCCAGTTACCTTTTCCTCACCTGCGATAAGCTCCACCCCCACCCTCCACCTTTCTCCGCCCACAACACCCGAGCACTTTTTTGTAATATGCAAAGTGGCATATTTGGTTTAGGTTGAACATTATGTTATTTTATTTTTTTTAAAAACCAACCCCTGTACTGACCAATTCATTTTTGTAGCCGTTGCAGCCACGCCTTGCCAAAGAATTTGGGACCTTTTTATTGACTTTTCATGCATTTATTTGAATGCTTCCTTCCTTATTTATTTTATATAAACCACAAAACCAGGCCACTTCTGCCCTAGTGTGTTTATGCCCGATTATCGCGTATGATCAATGCGATATGGAGGTTTTTTTCTGCTCTTGCTGCAAACGGCTGGGACCAGGCAGGTTGGGGAGGATGGGCTTTGTAATCCGGGTTTTCCCATTCCAATGACGTCCCGAGCTGGGATTTCTAGAATAAGCCAGAAACGGCGACTTTAAGCCATCAATCGAGGCTTATCCACCCCCCATCCCCAAGTTTGCAAAGTTTGCAAAACGCAGCAGCAACGGCCCTCGTGCAAACAGCAAATTCCGCCAGAGAACTTCAATACAGCATTTAGAGGAAGGAAGGGAGGGAGGGAGGGAGGAAGGAAGGGATTGAAAGGAAGGAAGGAAGGAAGGGATTGAAAGGAAGGAAGGAAGGGATTGAAAGGAAGGAAGGGATTGAAAGGAAGGAATGGATTGAAAGGAAGGAAGGAAGGGATTGAAAGGAAGGAAGGGATTGAAAGGAAGGAAGGGATTGAAAGGAAGGAAGGGATTGAAAGGAAGGAAGGAAGGAAGGGATTGAAAGGAAGGAAGGAAGGGATTGAAAGGAAGGAAGGAAGGGATTGAAAGGAAGGAAGGGATTGAAAGGAAGGAAGGGATTGAAAGGAAGGAAGGGATTGAAAGGAAGGAAGGGATTGAAAGGAAGGAAGAGATTGAAAGGAAGGAAGGGATTGAAAGGAAGGAAGGAAGGAAGGGATTGAAAGGAAGGAAGGAAGGGATTGAAAGGAAGGAAGGGATTGAAAGGAAGGAAGGGATTGAAAGGAAGGAAGGGATTGAAAGGAAGGAAGGAAGGAAGGGATTGAAAGGAAGGAAGGAAGGGATTGAAAGGAAGGAAGGGATTGAAAGGAAGGAAGGGATTGAAAGGAAGGGATTGAAAGGAAGGAAGGAAGGAATGGATTGAAAGGAAGGAAGGAAGGGATTGAAAGGAAGGAAGGGATTGAAAGGAAGGAAGGGATTGAAAGGAAGGAAGGAAGGGATTGAAAGGAAGGAAGGAAGGGATTGAAAGGAAGGAAGGAAGGGATTGAAAGGAAGGAAGGGATTGAAAGGAAGGAAGGAAGGGATTGAAAGGAAGGAAGGAAGGAAGGGATTGAAAGGAAGGAAGGAAGGAAGGAAGGAAGGAAGGAAGGGATTGAAAGGAAGGCAGGCCATGGCGGGGGGGAAAGACAGCTACAAATTGGTTGACCCTCCAATCTGTCTTCTTCTTCCTTCCTTAGGGGCACCCCAACAACGGCACGAAGCCCTTCTCCTACACCAACCCTGCCATGGCCAACGACGAACTGTAGGGGGCGCTCTTCCTACAGCTGGACTTTTGGGGGGGGGGGGGAATTGGGGAAAAAATTGAACTTTGGCACGGAAAGTTCTTTTTTATTATTATTATTATTATTATTGGACTGCTGAGCCCCACTGAAAAAGGTGGGGTGATTTGTTTTGTGTGTGTATGTCTTCTGATGAGTTGCTCGCTACCTCCCTCGACCCGGGACAGAATGATGGGATACGGGGGAGTGAAGATGCCTTTCGGGAGCCGTGCCAAGGCACTGAGGACTAGAAACCCAGGAGCAGTTCGTTGACCGAGCTGGCGATTTTACTTCAAAAAAAAATCAACAGGCCAGCGGAACTCCCCACCACAAGCATTTCGACGGGAAGTCGAAGTGGCAATTCACCTTCGCCTTTTATGGAAAGACTATTTTGCTTGATTAATTTATGGCGATCATTAATTTATAGAGACGGGCTGGGAAGTTTCATAGCTGGAGGAGAATAAGGCTGTAACGGTCTCGGGGAAAGAAGAAGGCAGGAGTTTTCGCTCCGTGGGGCGATTTTGGATGTTGAAAAGAGGAAGGAGAGACCCCTGGCTTTCCCCCTTTCTTTCTTGCCCTTCCTTTAAAAAAATAAAATAATTTTTTTTTAAGTGTTCCTGAGAAGCCAACTTTGGAGATATGAAGGAACGGTGTAAATTAAATTCAAATTTTAATTTCTAGCGCTTTTAAAATTTCTTTCTTTCTCCAAAGGTTCCAGGTTCCCTCAAGCAACCCTCTGAAAATTCTTAATAGGGACATCAATAAATAAAAAATGAAAACACCAGTCACTCCTAGGATAGGATAGGATAGGATAGGATAGGATAGGATGAGATGGGATGGAATAGAATAGAGAATAGAATAGAATGGAAAATAGAATAGAATGGAATGGAATAGAATGGAAAATAGAATAGAATGGAATAGAATGGAAAATAGAATAGAACAGAATGGAATGGAATAGAAAATAGAATGGAATGGAATAGAATGGAAAATAGAATAGAACAGAATGGAATGGAATAGAAAATAGAATGGAATGGAATGGAATGGAATAGAATGGAAAATAGAATAGAATAGAATGGAATGGAATAGAAAATAGAATACATGGAATGGAATAGAAAATAGAATGGAATGGAATAGAATGGAAAATAGAATAGAATAGAATAGAATGGAATGGAATAGAAAATAGAATAGAATGGAATGGAATAGAATGGAATGGAATAGAATGGAAAATAGAATAGAACAGAATGGAATGGAATAGAAAATAGAATAGAATGGAATGGAATAGAATGGAAAATAGAATAGAATAGAATAGAATGGAATGGAATAGAATGGAATGGAAAATAGAATGGAATGGAAAATAGAATGGAATAGAATAGAAATAGAATAGAATATAGGGAATGGAATAGAACAGGACAGAACAGAACAGAGAAGGGAAGGGAAGAGAAGAGAAATTTTCAGGGACGAAAAGGCACCTCTGGATATTCCGAAGCGCCTTGAGGACTAGAAACTTGCTTTAAAAGCAGGGAGGAAGCATTGCCCCGAAGGCTGGGGTTTTGGATTTTTTTTAATTTCAGCCATTCTTCTGCTGGGATATTATAGTTTTAGGAAACCGCTGAAGCGACACGAGCGGTTTGCCAATCGCTTAAGAGCTTTTGTGAGAAATCTCCACTCTTGTGGCCAAAAAAAAAGATAAGCCAACTTTTTTTTAAAAAAAACCCGTACAAACAAGGTTTGCCTCAAGCAGACCGAGACTTTTTAAACTCCCGAGGGCTGGCGAGGTTTAAGAAAGTGCGGCGGGCGACAACTTATTTGACAACGGAATAGCCAGTGCACACACAAACAAAACTTTTTGGGCTTGTTTTTTTTAAAACCGCAACCACCTAAAAATCACAATCGACACCTGGAGGACAAACCACGGCACAAAACCTCCACTTACAACGGTTCATTTAGCGACCGTCTAAAGTTACAACGGCACGGGAAGAAAAAGCGACTTTGCACGGGGTTCTCAGAACTTGGCGGCCTCGGTCGCATGAACAAAGTTATTGGTGATTTTTCTAAAAAAAATTTAAACTGATTTTGAAAATAAAAAAGAATAGCATACATACATTTCTAAACAGTTTGTACTCTGTATCTGTTACATTTTGAATGGTCAGTTCTACACATTATCTTAAATTAAGCTCTATGTGTATGAAACAAGCAAAGATATCCTTTGTTTTATAGCAATCAATAATTAAACATACTTGTTTCATATCTCTATGTGTCTTATATTCTATTCTATTAAATTCCATTCCATTCTATTCTATTCTACTCAACTCTACTTTACTCTATTGTTTCCTATATATAATTTCTATTCTATTCTATTCTTTTCTATTCCATTCCATTCCATTCCATATTCCATTCCATTCCATTCCATATTCTATTCCATTCCATTCCATATTCTATTCTGTTCTATTCTATTCTTTTCTATTCCATTCCATATTCTATTCCATTTCATATTCTATTATATTCTATTCCATTCCATATTCTATTCTATTCTATTCTATTCCATTCCATATTCTATTCTATTCCATTCCATATTCTATTCCATTCCATATTCTATTCTATTCCATTCCATTCCATATTCTATTCCATTCCATATTCTATTCCATTCCATTCCATATTCTATTCTATTCCATTCCATTCCATATTCTATTCTATTCCATTCCATTTCATATTCTATTCTATTCTGTTCTTTTCTTTTCTATTCCATTCCATATTCTATTCCATTCCATATTCTATTCTATTCCATTCCATTCCATATTCTATTCTATTTTATTCTGTTCTATTCCATTCCATATTCTATTCCATTCCATATTCTATTCTATTCCATTCCATTTTCTATTCTATTCCATATTCTATTCTATTCTATTCCATATTCTATTCTATTCCATTTCATATTCTATTCTGTTCCATATTCTATTCTATTCTGTTCTATTCCATTCCATATTCTATTCCATTCCATATTCTATTCTATTCCATTCCATTCCATATTCTATTCCATTCCATATTCTATTCCATTCCATTCCATATTCTATTCCATTCCATATTCTATTCTATTCCATTCCATATTCTATTCTATTCCATATTCTATTCCATTCCATTCCATATTCTATTCTATTCCATATTCTATTCTATTCCATTTCATATTCTATTCTGTTCTATGAAATCCGCTTTTTTGGGGAGACAAATCCACCCGAAACAAGAAAACTTGCCAAGAAAATGGGGAAGGGTTAGGAGGAAACAGCATTTTCTGTTGTTGTTGTTAAACATAAACCTAAATCATCATCGTCGTCATTTAATGACCCCCATAATCGCCGTCCCAATTTCTCATTTGCAAAGCAGGAACGGTGCTCCGACAAAATCTAGTCCGTTTCATAAATCACAACCAATATTTTTTTAATACGTTTCGTAAAGAATCCTTAGGGAGAAACTGGGCGCCAGCAATTCTTCTGAAATAAAGGCGGTGGTGTTGTCAGTTTTTTTCTCCACGCGTTGGAAGCGAAAGAGTCGCCACCACTTTGTGGGGAGAGAAAAACGAGGAAACGCAGCTCGATGTTTGAATTAGCTCAGAGGGGAGGAAAAACAAGTTTTGGATTATTTATGATTTGTTCTATCTTGTTGTGAGCCGCCCCGAGTCTTCGGAGAGGGGCGGCATACAAATCTAAATAATAAATAATAAATAAATAAATTTGAAAAGAGGATTGGGAGGAGAGGAGGAGCGAGGTTGGCCTGGGTTCAAGTCCAGCAAAAATCAGGCAGCCGACGCTGGTGACATAAACCCAAGAAATAAATCAAAAGCAACGAAATAAAGGAAATATTTGTGCTCCTTGGTTTTTGTGCTACTCGAGATTGAACATAAGAACATAAGAAGAGCCCTGCTGAATCGGGCCAAAGCCCATCGAGTCCAGCCTTCTGTGTCCCACAGTGGCCCATGGGGATCCTGAGCAGAAAGAGAAGGCAAGACCCTCCCTTTCCCTTGACCCCCCAACAAATGGGACCCAAGGGAACCCTGCCTGCCTCAACCAACATAGAGGCAGCACATGGACATCCGTTTCAATAACCACTGATACACTTGGTGTCCATGAAGCTGTCTAATCCTGCCTTGAAGCTCTCCAGGCTGACAGCTGTCACAACCTCTTCTGGAAGGGAATTCTATTAACCAGGAAAAGCAAGTAGGATGCTTGGCTGCATAGCTAGAGGTATAACAAGCAGGAAGAGGGAGATGGTGATCCCGCTGTATAGAGCGCTGGTGAGACCCCTTTTGGAATAATAATGTGTTCAGTTCTGGAGACCTCACCTACAAAAAGATATTGACGAAATTGAACGGGTCCAAAGACGGGCTACAAGAATGGTGGAAGGTCTTAAGCATAAAACGTATCAGGAAAGTCTTAATGAACTCCATCTGAACTAGTCTGGAGGACAAAAGTGGGGACATGATTGAAACATTTAAATATGTGAAAGGGTTAAATAAGGTCCAGGAGGGAAGTGTTTTTAAATAGGAAAGTGAACACAAGAACAAGGGGACACAATCTGAAGTTAGTTGGGGGAAAGATCAAAAGCAACATGAGAAAATATTATTTCACTGAGAGAGGAGTAGATCCTTGGAACAAACTTCCAGCAGACGTGGTTGGTCAATCCACAGTAACTGAATTTAAACATGCCTGGGATAAACATATATCCATTGTAAGATAAAATACAGAAAATAGTATAAGGGCAGACTAGATGGATCATGAGGTCTTTTTCTGCCGCCAGTCTTCTATGTTTCTAACCAAGGACCCTCTGGGTGAAGAAATATTTCCCTTGATTTGTCCTCACTTTCTAACCTATGAATTTTAGGGAGGGCCCCCTCATCCTAGTATTGTGTGATAGAGAAAATATTTTTTCTCTATCCACCATTTCTATCCCATGCATGATTTTATACCCTTCGATCAAGTCACCCCTTAAACGCCGTCTTTCAAGGCTGAAGAGACCAAGGTTTAACTCCCGGAGGCATGGACTCGTGAGATGGGACAGCCAGGAAGGGACACGAGAGGTCATTTAGACCAACCCCCTAAAGCCGCTGTGAGTGGAGAGTCTTTGTCGTACGACCACGAGAGCCCCAAATTGATGTCGCAAAGCGATACATTTGTTAAGGGAATTTTGTCCCCGTGGTTATGAAGCGTGAATCACTGCCGTTGGTAACACGGTCATTAAGTGAATCCGTGGCATCCCAAAGGCCTGGTTTTCAGTGCAAATTATAGGCCGTCCTCGGCTTACGATGAAGGAGTGACCTTCAATCCAGACGCTTCCCTTCCGCTGTGACATGTATATATTTGTTGACAACGAGTGTGAGAGTGAAAACAGCCCCAATTCACTCTTTTTAAATATGTTAAAGGGCTCAATAAGGTTCAGGAGGGAAGTGTTTTTAATAGGAAAGCGAACCCAAGAACAAGGGGGCCACAATCTGAGGTTAGTTGCGGGAAAGATCAGAAGCAACGTGAAAAAATATTATTTTACTGAAAGAGGAGTAGATGCTTGGAACAAACGTCCAGCAGGCGTGGTTGGTCAATCCACAGGAACTGAACTGAAACCTGCCTGGGATAAACATAGATCCATCCTAAGATAAAATACAGGAAAGAGTATAAGGGCAGACTAGAGGGACCAGGAGGTCTTTTTCTGCCGTCCATCTTCTATGTTTCCATAGCCTGCCCAATTTTATCACCTGTTATTTATTTTAGCAACGGTCACGTTGATGGATGATCTCTGGCAGGCCCGGGACAGGAGTTTATCCTCTGTCCTGGTGCTTCTTGACCTCTCAGCGGCTTTTGGCTTTCGATACCATTGACCATGCCGGCTGGAGCGGTTGGGAGTGGGAGGCACCGTCCTTCAGTGCTTCTCCTCCTACCTCTCTGGTCCGTCACAGTCGGTGTTAATGGGGGGGTCAGAGGTCGACCTCTCGGTTTCTCAGGGGTCGGCTCTCTCCCCTCCTGCTATTTAATAAAACCACTGGGCGAGATCATCCAGGGGCATGGGGTGAGGTATCATCCGTATGCTGATAATACCCAGCTGTACATCTCCACCCCATGTCCAGTCAACGAAGCAGTGGAAGTGATGTGCCGGTGCCTGGAGGCTGTTGGGGTCTGGGGAAGAGGAGGGGGAAGAAGTAGGAGGAGGAGAAGAGGAAGGAGGGGAGGAGGAAGAGGGGGAGACAAAGAGGAAGAACAAGATGGGAAAGAGGAGGAAGGAGGAGGAGGAAGAGGAGAAAGAGGAGGAGGAAGAAGGATGATTGTGGGATCCTTGGTACTTTCTGATGCTTTCTTTCCAGCCCTATCACTACTAAAAGTGTCTCTGTGTAAGTGTGTACAAGGCAAACAACGCACACCGGGCAATAAGTTTCCCTTCTCTCTCTCTCTGCCACCTGTTCCACCCGAGCCAAAGGCAACACGGCGGGAGGCTTTCCCAGAAGATTTGGGCCCAGATCCAGGCGCGGTGATGAGGGCAGCCGGCATGGCCAACGACAAACTGTAGGGGGCGCTCTTCCTACAGCTGCTTTGGCTGAAGCGGTCACTCTCTGTCCTGCCGGGCAGCACCTCATGTTCTGCTCAGAAACCCCACTCCACTCCACCGTCCAGCCAAAAGTGGCATTGAGTCCTTCGGGCCCAGAGACCTCATGGCGCCTGCTTTCCCACCCCCCTGGAGGTGATTCTGCATTTATTAGATTTATTAGATTTACGGTATCGATGCCGTATTAAAGATTAAAATCATAAGAACATGTCCTCCTCAAGGCCAGGAGCTTGCTTGTAGGGTAACATCTGGAAGCTGAAGTCCACCTAAGTTGGCAGAACTCCAGATGTTGAAGCTGTTCGCCCATGTTGGCAGCAGGAATTCTGGGAGTTGTAGTCCACCAAAGTTGGCAGAACTCCAGATGTTGAACTTGTCCACCTGTGTTGGCAGCAGAAATTCTGGGAACTGAAGTCCACCTGAGTTGGTAGAACTCCAGATGTTGTTCACCTGTATTGGCAGGATTCTGGGAACTGAAATCCACCTACATTGCTAGAACTCCAGATGTTGAACTTGTCCACCTGTGTTGGAAGCAGAAATTCTCAGAGTTGTGGTCCACCTACGTTGACAGAACTCCAGATGTTGAACTTATTCACCCATCTTGGCAACAGAAATTCTGGGAGCTGAAGTCCACCTACGTTGGCAGAACTCCAGATGTTGAACTTATTCACCCATCTTGGCAACAGAAATTCTGGGAGCTGAAGTCCACCTACGTTGGCAGAACTCCAGATGTTGAACTTATTCACCCATCTTGGCAACAGAAATTCTGGGAGCTGAAGTCCACCTACGTTGGCAGAACTCCAGATGTTGACGTTGTCCACCTGTGTTGGCAGCAGGAATTATGGGAATTGAAATCCACATAAGTTGGCAGAACTCCAGATGTTGAAGCTGTTCACTCGTTGGCAGCAGGAATTCTAGGAGTTGAAGTCTACCTAAGTTGGCAGAACTCCAGATGTTGAACTTATTCACCCATCTTGGCAACAGAAATTCTGGGAGCTGAAGTCTACCTACGTTGGCAGAACTCCAGATGTTGACGTTGTCCACCTGTGTTGGCAGCAGGAATTATGGGAATTGAAATCCACATAAGTTGGCAGAACTCCAGATGTTGAAGCTGTTCACTCGTTGGCAGCAGGAATTCTAGGAGTTGAAGTCTACCTAAGTTGGCAGAACTCCAGATGTTGAAGCTGTTCACCCGTCTTGGCAGGGGGAATTCTGGGAGTTGTAGTCCACCTAAGTTGGCAGAACTCCACACGTTGAACTGATTCACCCATCTTGGCAGGGGGAATTCTGGGAACTAAAAAAGGCTCACCTTCATTTGCCCTAGAGGGACCTCTTGTAATTGTACTTTTAATTGTTGTATTTTAACAATTTATACCATTTTTATTCTTGCTGTAAGCCGCCCTGTGTCCCATGGGATTGGGTGGCATATCAATCAATCAATCAATCAATCAATCAAATAAATAAATAAAAGCTCAATATCTGCACAGCAACAAACAGCTTTAAACCAGAGATGGAAAGGCAACAGAAGCCTTAATAATCCCAGAAGGAAAACGTTTCCTGGAGAAAAACTCAAATTTCTTTTCTTTTTTCTGCTTTTATATTTTATTTCTTCTCACCCCATTGGAATATAAAACCTGCACTCCAATAATCCAAATTAATTTTCCATGTTTTCTTTTTTAATTACTCAAATTTCTTAAGAAAAAAAGAAGAGAGAATATTTATTCTGTAGAATCTTAAGGTTGCGGCGCCCCCCACGGGCTCAGATTGGAATGACGCCTCCATCCATGTCTTTTTTAAAAAAAATACCTCAACCGATGCAAACGATTAAAACTTTGTTTTATTTATTTTTAAGTTAACAATCTGGCCAAAGAAATGGGGGGGGAAAAGAGGGGTGGGGGAAGGAAGGAACGTAGCAAGGTTTCTACCCCCCCCCCTCCAACTCTCTCTTGTCCATCCCGAGATCCATTTTTCAACCTAGGCCTAGACCGTACACAAGGTTCTCTCCTTAGGAAACAAGATTCTAGTCCTCAGTGTGGACTCAGGAGAGCAGGGAAAGGGAGGCCTAATTTCTTTAAAAATTAAAAAAATTAGGGGGCAGAGGGGTGGATGGAGCAACGGAACCCAATTGGGCCGATCTGTTTCTTCGGAGGCAATCCGCGGCGGTTGTCCTGGGCTCGTTGGATTTTCGAACTCGCAACCTCTGCTTGGATTATGCTGGTTTGCTTGCCAAATAATAAAAATAAAAATAATCTGCTTCAGGACTGAAGAAAAATCGCTTGGGGATCTCCGCCGAGATTCGTGCCAGCCTCCAATAATAATAATAATAATAATAATAATAATAATAATAATAATAATAATAATAATAATATATTAGATTTGTATGCCGCCCCTCTCCGCAGACTCCCAGGACAATTACTCCTTTGTTGTTTGTTTTCCCGCAACTACAAATTCTGCAACAACCCCGACGTATAATCCAACATGTTGCACATGCTGGGAAGAACCGAGACCAAACAACACCCCCCACATTCCGGCATAGAAATACAATAAATGATATAACAAATAAATGAAACAAAACCGGGGCCCAAGACAGAAGTTTGATGAATCCGGGGAAACCAGTTGAGGAGAGGGGGATATATATATTCTACCAGGCACCATATTTTCACAAAAAACACCTCAACACTTACAAAACAGTCCCATTTTCAGAAACCACCAAACCAAACCACTTCTCCCGTTGCGTCGAACCTTTCAGGCGCGCTGCACCTGTTGAACTTCTCTCGGTTCGGCCTGGGAGAGGTCGCCCGACGTCCAATCGCAGGAAGCGATTGGACGCGACGACCGTAATCGCAACCGGAATTTCCACTCGTTAAGTGAGTGCCATTTTTTCTTTCTTCCATTCTCTTTTTTTGATGCTGGGTCGTTCGGCCAATCGCAAGTGAATCGGTCGTGGATGTCGGTTATTGGACGCTGAGACACAACGGTCAGCAACGGTCCGTAACTCAGGGGAACTGCTACCGCCCGTCAATTCATGCGGAGGGCCAGGCGCACTAATTTTTAATCGCGGCGTCACGGAATGGGACAGTTGCAAAACTGCACTTCCCCTCCCCTAGCCTTGTCGTTATCCGTGAAAAAGAAGACAGAATTTGTCGCGACCTCTTTTTTTTATATTTTACAATGAGCAACAACAGAGTGGGAAAGCACATTTGTGGGAACCTTTGTTTTTTTTTGGGGGGGGGGAAGCCAATTTCTCCCTTTACCACAGGGGTGGTGCGGGGGGGCAAGAGATCAAACGGATCTCGAGCTAAATTTGAAATTTCGGATGTCAAGACAGCTTTGGCGCAGAAGAAACCAATACACAACAAAGACTTGGTTTATCTTTGTGAGAAGGAACTTTTGGGAAAGAGACTTCAGAAGAAAGAGAGAGAGAGGAAGAAAAAGAAAGAAAGAAAGAAGAAAAAGAAAGGAAGAAAAAAGAAAGAGGGAAGGAACAGTGAGAGAGAAAGAAAGAGGGAGAGAGGAGAGAGAGAAAGGAAGAGGAAGGGAGGGAGGGAAGAGAGAGAGAAAGAGAAAAAAGAAAGAAAGGAGAGAAGACAGAAAAAGAATGAAAGTGGGAGAGAAGAGAAAGAAAAAAGAAAGAAAGAAAGAGGGGAGAGAGAAAGAGAAAGAAAGGAGGGAGCAGGGAAAAGAGAGAGAGAGAGAAAGAAAGAAAGAAAGAAAGAAAGAAAGAAAGAAAGAAAGAAAGGGTAATTTTGATTCCTGATGAGAGAATTAGGGAGAATTCACGCCGTGTTTTTAGCCGAGAAACTTCGGCTGCGAAACTTAAAACCCGCTTGGAAACCATTTGCGTGTTTCGGCGATAGCTTCGGGGATCGATACTCAGTCATGCCAGGGATCGACGGTCGATCCAAGAAAGAAGCAAATTCCCGCGGGGAAGCATTTGTCAATTTTAAAAACACGCTTATCTTCCCAGCTGCTCCTGGTTTGTGAGAGATGGTACAAATTATAGGTAGCGGCATGTCACCCGCCAAAGGGAAAATGGGAGGTTTGCCGAAATTAAGAAACGAGTTACGGAGCGATTCCCAGAAGTGGCGAACTGGGGGAGCGTGACGAGGGACTTAAAAGAGAGATAGGGAGAGGGAGAGATTAATTGAAAATGATGACTACATCCGAAGCACAGCGGGATTGATTGTACCCTAACGGGTCAAGAGACAGAGGTCGAAGAGGGGACGGTTTCAAGATGGCGTTTGTAACAATCTTTTTAAAAAATCCTTTCCGACACAAAACGTGGCGGGGGGGGGAAGGCATTAGAAGCCATTTCAAACTCAGCCATGCTCCAAACAAGGGTGTGTGTGTTGGGTTTGCCTTTTCTCAGCTGAGATTCCTGCCCCAGATAAGAGCGAGAGGGGGCGCGTTGAAGAAGATGAGAACAAAACCCGAGAAAAGGACGTTGGATAGTTGTTTTTTTTAAAAAACGCCCTACGCTGGGCCACCGTGGGGGGACATTTGCTCTTAGTCGCCCGCCACTGGGATCGTCCATGTTTACGTTAATTCCATCACTGTCGGAATTGAGAGAGTTTATCTGTTGGAGGTCCATCGATCCCCTAGAGGGCAGCATTGCTCAACGTAGGCTCTGTCCTGTTCCTACCACCATAACCCTCTACTCTTAGTCGCCCACCACTGGGATCGTCAATGTTTACGTTAATTCCATCACCGTCGGAATTTAGAGAGTCTATCTGTTGGAAGTCCATCGATCCCCTAGAGGGCAGCATTGCTCAACATAGGCTCCGTCCTGTTCCTACCGCCATAACCCTCTACTCTTAGTCGCCCACCACTGGGATCGTCCATGTTTACATTAATTCCATCACCGTCGGAATTTAGAGAGTCTATCTGTTGGAAGTCCATCGATCCCCTAGAGGGCAGCATTGCTCAACATAGGCTCCGTCCTGTTCCTACCGCCATAACCCTCTACTCTTAGTCGCCCACCACTGGGATCGTCCATGTTTACATTAATTCCATCACCGTCGGAATTTAGAGAGTCTATCTGTTGGAAGTCCATCGATCCCCTAGAGGGCAGCATTGCTCAACGTAGGCTCTGTCCTGTTCCTATTGCCGTAACCCTCTACTCATTCACCCCATACTTAGAGATAGTTTTCTTTTTTGCAAGCATGGGCTGGAGAACACCCCCATATTGCAGACCCCCAAGGTCGCTTCCGCTGGTTGATCCTCTCCCCGAACACGCTCAGAATCGGCCGATGGCAAATTCAATCTAGCTTCGAGAAGCCGCTGATGGTGACTTTCCGTTCCTGACGGCTGACCACTAGCTCTTGAAGGTGCAGGGCGCCGCCGCCGATAAAGCAGAAGGCCGGGCAGACGGGCCCCGAGCAGTCCACCCCGCACTCCCAAAGGCTGCGGAAGGAGACAGCGTCGAAGAACGTTACTTTGCTGTGCTCATAGTCGAGGCAGATGCCGACGCGGGGCGGCAGGGGGACGGTGGAGTTCCCGGGATCCCGAGAACTCAGCGACACCCCGTGAGAGAGGAGAATCTTGCCCATGCCGATGGTCAGGAAGGCGAAAGGGGGCGACGACTCCAACGTGGTATCCTCGGCACCGCTGTCGTGCCCGCTATCTGGATCGTACCTGAGCCAGGGAAAAAAACACGATCACAGGTAGAATAGGGTTTCTTTCTTTTTTTTTCGATATAATTTTTAAAATATTTTTCTCCACCTCAAAAACATGCATTCAGAATAAAATTACAATACCTACAAGACGACAAAAAACAAGGAGGTTTTGGATTACCCGATTTTGAATTATATTATCACTCATCTTGTATAGACTGGTTAAGAGAGTGGGTAAAACTGGAAAACAAAAGAATCTTAGCACTAGAAGGGCATGACCTAATGATAGGATGGCATGCATTTTTGTGGGACGACAAGGATAAAGTACATAAATATTTTAGACAACACATAATTAGAAATTCGTTATACGAGGTATGGATCAAGATTAAAAGAGCTCACTATTCACAAATCCCAAAATGGCTCTCTAGCATGGAGACAATTACACATCCAAATACTAAAAACTTACAAGAGATGGTTAAGTACGGGCAATTATTAGACGAAAGAGGTGAATTTAAAAAATAGAGACCAATGAGAAAAAGACGGCTTAAAAATAGATTGGTGGCCCTATAGCCAAATAAAATCAAGATTTCAAAAAGACAAAGTAATGGGTATACAAAGGAGGGACTCTGAATTGGATAAAATAATATTAGGTCAAGACAAAAAAATTATTTCCAAATTATATAAATATTTATTAAATTATAAAATGGAAGAATATATAATTAAGGGGAATATACATAACTGGATTAGGAACTTTGGATATAATGTCAACTTGGATTAATGGGATATAATTTGGTCAAAGAACTACAAATTAACAAAATCAACAGCGTATAGAGAAAATCTTCATAAGATGTACTATAGATGGCATCAGATGTACCCAAAATTAAAACCACAATGTTGGAAATGTGAAGAAAAAATGGGAACATATTATCATGTTTGGTGGACCTGCCCAAAGATTTAAAAATTTTGGACCAAAATACAAGGAGGGTTGTGGGAAATACTCAAAGTCAAAGTAATTAAGAACCCCGAAGCATATTTTTTAGGCTTTATAGATCAAAAATTAGAACGAGATAAATATTATTTAATAATACATGTTCTAACTGTGGCCAGAATGGCAATAGCACAGTACTGGAAACAACCAAAAGTACCAGACGACTCACTCATCCTTAAGAAAATATTTGATTGTGCAGAAGCAAATGCATTAACATTAAAATTAAGAAACAAAGAAGACACCGACTATTATAAAATTTGGAAGTATTTTTATGATTGGTTTGCCAAAAGAAAAGAAAACTAAAATTACAATATAACTAATAATATATCATTCAAATATATCTTTTCTTTTTATTGCTTCGTTTTGGAAATTACAATGGATCTCGTTACTTATATATTTGTAATGTATCTATAGAAATAATAATTTTAAGTTATCAATATTAAATATAAACTTAACATAAGGCGGAAAGAAAATAGTGAATTTATGGACAAATTAATAATAAACCAAGATGAATCAGTGAACACCGATTATCTAATGCCAGATGAAAGAAAACATATATTAATTCCAGGAAATGGAACTATACCTTATTGATAATAAGACAAGAAAAGGATTTATTATTATTTTTTTCTCCTCACAAAGCACAAAATAAATACTGTATAAGTTAATATATTGTTATTAAGTATTTGTTGTGATTAGGTTTTCTTTTTCTTACTTTATTTGTTGGATTTTTTTCCATTGCTATGCTTTAGTTGTATATGTATATTTGTGTATTGTATTTCTGTATTGTATGGTGGTTTTTTTCTATTGTATATGTTTTTAATGAAGAAATTTAATAAAAATTATTTTTTTAAAAAACATGCATTCATAATAAGCCATATATCATCGATGACTAACAACATGTTTATACAATCACTTTTCTAAAGATTAATTAGACATCTTAAATCATATTGTCTGACGGGACCTAGGGGAAGAGCCTTCTATGTGGCGGCCCTGACCATCTCGAATCAATTCCCTCCTCCTCGCCTTCCACAAGATGATTTTTTTTAAAAAAAATTTTAATTAAATTTTATTACAACAAACAAAAAAAATACTTAAAGAAAAAGTGCCCAACACCAATAAAACCCCACCACCATTTAGGGGGCTAAATTATTTGCAATAAGTTTCAATTTCCTCCACAAGTTGTTGAAGACCCATTTAGGTCGCCAGGCATGGGGGGAACTAATCCCCTCCTTGTGATTTGTGGCATTTGAGTGTGGTGTGATTGTGTAGCATTGATTGTTTTTAGCAATAATGGGCTTTAACTTGTTTTTCTTAATATTAGATTTGTACTATACTGTATTGTTATTGTTGTTGTGAGCTGCCCCGAGTCCTCGGAGAGGGGCAGCGTACAAATCTAATAAATTATTATCATTATCATTATTATTATATTACAAATCATCACTACTGTATTTTTCGGAGTATTTTTCATTGTTAAGTGAGTTTAGCCCCACTTTTCTTCTAGATTAACATTTTCTGCAAATTGGCCATTTAAAGATGGCTGGGGGATTCTGGCCAGTGCAGTCTGCCCGTTTTAAAGTTATAAATTAACTTCATATTCCTTCTCTGCCTCTCCGAATATTTGCTCACCTGGGGCTCGTCACGTCTTGGGGCACCTGGAACCATTCCTGCAGCTTGCTCTCCAGCCCGACGCCCACTTTGACCAGGTAGGAACTTGGATCCACCCGACAGGCCCAATAGCTGCGTCCTTGAGTGACCGCCATGTCGCCGATCACCAGGTCAACGGAGAGGTGGCAGCTGGTCATCAAACGCTCGGCGGCAAACAACATGGGGAGGCCGGGAACGCTGCGGACCGCTCGCTGGTCCTTGCTAATGGCCAGGCGTTCTCGGTTGAAGCCCCACCGGTTGTCCAGAAAGAAGTTCAGCACTTGTGGAGTGGAAAGGAGGATGGGATAAGAAAACGAGGAACAAATAATTAAATCGGTGCTTCTCAAATAGTGGGGTGATGGCGGGGGGCATGACCCCGGGAAACATGCTTTTTTTTTGCCGCAGGGAGTAGGATGCTCGGGAGGGGGGGGGAAAGCATTTTGAAATTCCCTGACATTTCCCTGACATTTCCCTGTAACTTGTGATCTAGTTAAGGCAGTGGTCGTAGATGACGTCATACCAAACGGCTAAGCTATGGAGTGTTATGCCGGGCTTCACGTTACGAGCCCCAATGAAGTCAGAAATGTAAATTCAAACACACACGCTGTTATAAAGTAAACAGAAAAGCCGTTTATCCAAAATAAAGCTGTGCGCACACTTTAAACTGAGCAAATTACAGATAACAGTCCTTGAAAGTTGCGAGAACAAAAACAAGGTAAGAGCAGCTGCGGAAGCATCACAGCCAGACCTCTTCCAGTCAGTTCACAAGTTTTTTACTTAGCTGTGAAATATCCCCAAGAGTCTGTGAAAAACCGGGAACAAAATGCAAACACGACATCTCCTTCTCCAAATGGATAATCTCCCACACGCGCTCTCTGCAACACTGGCAATTTATCAGCAGCTCCATTAGCCTAATTGCCCCAGCCACAGGTATTCTCCCTTATCTCTGACGACACCTGCGCAGTTGGTCCCTTCCAGCCATGAGCCTGCGCATTCTGGCATCTATCCACTGACACATTTCTTATGTGTCCAATCACACTTGGCCAATAAAGAATTCAATTCTATTCTATTCTAGCAGGGACCGTTACAAACAAGTTACAAACAGCATGGAAATGCCCAGGAGGCAAACGAGAGAAAAGTTTACCAGGTGCCGGCGGCGTACGCAGGTAGATATCCTCGCTGTAGTCTCCAAAGCCAGCTTTGTTGTACCCTCGGACACGGAGCACGTAAACACTATCCGTGTCCACGTACTCCACAATCGCACTGGTGCCTCGGACTTCCTCCCGTCTCTGCCACAGCTTGAGCGCCTTGCCCTTGGGCTCGGCCCGCCGGAACTCCACCGTGTAGTGCCAGGCGGCTGGCGAATGCTGCGGCAGGCGCCAGCAGAGGAAGATCTGGTCGTAGGCATATGTCTGCTGCGTGTCGATCACGGGAGCCTCTGGGGCTGCAACGGGAGGGGAGAGAAGGAAGGGCACAGGCGACGTCAGATAACGGTGGCGCAGCGGAACGGCGGACGGACCGCGGATGACCAGTGAGAGGTCACGAAGGTCGGAAAAGAGGCGGGCATGTTCCGCGGAGGGGGAGAGGGACAAGAATCAAGAGGGAACAGGCAAGCTGCTGAGAAGAATCCAGGGGGCACAAGAGAGGCTGAGTGCAAGTCGGGGGGAAATCAGAGGAAGAGGCTGAGGAGGGAAGAGAGAGAGACGGAGAGTGAGAAAAACGAGGGAATGGTGCAAGGATGCGGGAGGAGAGATGCCGAACATAAAGGGAAGGATTCGGATTTGGGACGCCATTGAAACCAACAGTAATTAAGCTTCTGGCTCCAACACGGTTCCCATAGAGGCCAAAATAATCATAAAATCCCGCCGTCTACTGGACTCCCCGGTGGCTACTGTTTTGTCCCAAGTACACTCATTCCAAAATTACGGGGAGTCCTCTAGTGGATAGAGGGCAGTAGTGCAGGCTATTTCTGCTGACTGCAGTTTGGCAGTTCGAATCCCACCGGGCTCAAGGTGGACTCAGCCTTCCGTCCTTCCGAGGTGGGTCAAATGAGGACCCAGATTGTTGCGGGCAAGAGGCTGACTCTGTAAACCGCTTAGAGAGGGCTGTAAAGCACTGTGAAGCGGTATATGTAAGTGTTATTGCTATCACTATAACAGTTCATAGAGTGTCCATAGAAACATAGAAACATAGAAGACTGACGGCAGAAAAAGACCTCATGGTCCATCTAGTCTGCCCTTATACTATTTCCTGTATTTTATCTTACAATGGACATATGTTTATCCCAGGCATGTTTAAATTCAGTTACTGTGAATTTACCAACCACGTCTGCTGGAAGTTTGTTCCAAGGATCTACTACTCTTTCAGTGAAATAATATTTTCTCATGTTGCTTTTGATCTTTCCCCCCAACTAACTTCAGATTGTGTCCCCTTGTTCTTGGGTTCACTTTCCTATTAAAAACACTTCACTCCTGAACCTTATTGAACATATTTAAAAAGAGTGACTTAGGACTGTTTTCACACTCACAATTGTTGCGGTCAGCAGTATATATATGTCATAGAAGTGAAGTCCACCCTATCACATTTTGTAAATGTTTAAGTCTCATGGGACAACACTGAAGAAATGACACTTGACCACAATATAAAGTAGTGAGTATACAACTAGTATAACAGTGTAAATGTATGTCCCCTCAAAATTACACAACATACAGCCATTCATGTCTAAACTGCTGGCAACAAAAGTAAATAAAGGCTTCGGGATGCCCACTGTACAGAAGGAGAAGAGGCTCTGTTGGAACTACGGGTCCCATAACGCACCCCCAGCATGGCCCTGCTGGTGGGGAGGATCATGGGGGCGGGCGGCCTACGCTTATAAAGAGCATGTTAATATTAAATGTTAATTAAATGTTAATTAAATGTTAATTTAATTTAATTTAATTTAATTTAACTTAATTTGGCAACAGGACATCAAAGCAAGAAAGACATGGGTTGTTGTTGGGGTTGGGTTTTTTTGTGCCAGCCACTTGTTTAGTGCCCACTCTCTGATACTCCATTCCATCTCTCTCGATCTTATCTAACCTAGTTTTTGCCTTCTTTTGGGGACTCCGCAACCAGGTTTCCCCTGCCCAGAAGACCACTGGAGGTTTTTAAGAACAGACTTATCTGAAATGGTATAGGTCAGGGGTAGGCAAAGTTGGCTCTTCTATGACTTGTGGACTTCAATTCCCAGAATCCCTGAGCCAATCATGCTAGCTCAGGAATTCTGGGAGTTGAAGTCCACATGTCGTAGAAGAGCCAACTTTGCCTAACCCTGGTATAGGTTATCTTGCCTGAATACAGGGGTGGACTACAAGACCTCCATGGTCCCTTCCAACACTATTCTACTCTAAAACCTCTTAAGCAATCCACTGGTCTCCTCCATAACCACACCTTCCCTTTATGAACGCAATTCCCACCCAGGTTCATTCTACCCCATCCAGGATAACCAAAATTGTGATCAAAATAAACCATGGTTGGCTTGTTTTGCAAAAAAAACCCCGAGAGACAGAGAGGCCTTCGAAGGGAACAGTGGGGAACCATGGCGGGTAGGAAAAGTCGTTAGAAACGCTCTCGATCGCAATACTCTCGGCGCAAATAAGCATTCCAGCATTCTAAGCCCTCCCGGAGGGTGTTTTGGCCTTCACGAGGGCTAGAATCTTTATTTGCATCAGGGTTTGAAATAGCAAGAGCGGAAGGTGCCCCCTCCCCCCAAAAAAGAGGTCTGTGAGGAGGGTAGGGGAGAAGGTAAGGATGGATGGATGCAATGGAAGGGCGGAGGAGAAAAAAGAGGAAGGGAGGAAGGATCGGGGAGGGGGCGGGATCGTTGGAGCGGGGCGTGACTTGCCTCAGTTTTAACTGCGGTGATGTCTCAGCAGCAGGCCCAGCCTACAAACAAAGAGAGGTAAAAGCAGAGGGGTCAACAGCCACGTACCTGGCAGGGGTAGGTGGGCTTCGACCCGGCGGGAAACCAGAATTCAACTTTTGTCCGCCACACTCGGGAGCAAAAATAACCAGGATTTCCCGCTGTCTAACAGACGCCCCGGTCATAGCGATTGGCTTCGCCTTAAATTGATCCGTTCCAAAAGCTTTCTGACCTGTTTAGTGACCGTTGAAAAGTTACGACGGCCCCGGGGAAAAACAGTGCAGGCCAGGGATCAAAATCCAGGCGCCTGGCGATGAATCCCGTATTTAGGCCGGGGCGCAGCGTCCGTAGGTTGTGTGATCCCCTTTGGCAGCTCAAGGGGGCGACCAAGCACAGGTGAGAGAATTGGGCCGCGGAGTGTCTCGAATGTGGGGCTGGCTGTGGATTATGGATCGCGGCCGGGCCAGGGAGAAAGGGGGGAAGTGGGCTGGGGTGAAAGGGGACCTGAGGATTAAAACAATACGAGTGATGGGAATGAAGGCACCGAAAAATATTTCAGGTAGTCTCGCCTGCAGGTGAGGGACAGGTAGGAGGAGGAGGAAGTGGGGGCCAAGGTGGACTCACCACCACGCCGACGGTTCCAAATTCCACAGTCTTTCCGCTCTTCCACAGGCCATGCAACACACACACACACACACAACACAAAAAAACCAACACAGTATATGCCCCGAGAGGCTCACGATACAGAATTGGGCACTCCGGTTGCGGAAAGTATCTGAGATATTAAGATCTTTTTGATCTATGCCACTGATTCCCAACCTTGGCAACTTTAAGAGGGGTGGACTTCAACTCCCAGAATCCCCCAGTCAACATACTCTAAAATGGGTGGACTTCAACTCCCAGAATCCCCCAGTCAGCATACTCTAAAATGAGTGGACTTCAATTCCCAGAATCCCCCAGTCATCTTGCTTTAAGAGGGGTGGACTTCAACTCCCAGAATCCCCCAGTCATCTTGCTTTAAGAGGGGTGGTCTTCAACTCCCAGAATCCCCCAGTCATCTTGCTTTAAGAGGGGTGGACTTTAACTCCCAGAATCCCCCAGTCATCTTGCTTTAAGAGGGGTGGTCTTCAACTCCCAGAATCCCTCAGTCATCTTGCTTTAAGAGGGGTGGACTTCAACTCCCAGAATCCCCCAGTCATCTTGCTTTAAGAGGGGTGGACTTCAATTCCCAGAATCCCCCAGCCAGCATCCTTTAAGATAGGTAAACTTCAACTCCCAGAATTCCCTAGTCAACATACTCTAAAATGGGGGGATTTCAACTCCCATAATTCCCCAGCCAGCATCCTTTAAGATAGCTGGACCTCAACTCCCAGAATCCCCCAGCCAGAAAAGGGATATGTATGAACTTCGACATGGCTGCCTGGTTGGGGAATTCTGGGAGTTCATACACCTTAAAATTGCCAAGGTTCAGAATCATTTATCTACACAGCTACTTACAACCCGGTGCAAAGCACTCTGAAACTATATTGTTAAAAAATAGCACGCCTGACAGTTCCAGGTCATCCTCGTTTAGCGACCACAGGGCAGTCACTAAGCGGAACATCGACCGGGGTAATGATCGTCTTTCTGTTTTACTTTGCGTTACAAGACCTGCGAAAGGTCTTCCCATGCGAAAACCCGGTTGCAAAGTTACTTTCTCGTTACGTCGCCGCGAATGGCCGCTAAACGAGGCAGTCGCTAAACGAGGACTTGAGGAGGAGGGCCGCGGTTTTTAAGGAACGGCACAAGACGCGCTTTTTACGCACCTTTAATAAAAATGAGGTCTGTAAGCAACTTCACTTCTCGGCTGACGTCCACCTGGAATTGGCTGAAGGAGGCGCTGGCCGCTGGCCGGAACGTCTGGAGGGAATCGGTTGCTCTGAGGATCCTGCCGTAAAGACGGAGCAGTCGTAAAGACGAAAGCAGAAAGATCAGGAAAAATAAATCAAGAATCGTGGACGGAATCGTCTCTGAATACCGATGAACAACCGCTTACGGGACTGTGAGAGATATACACCTACATTCCTACTGTACAGGTAATTCTCCACTTATGACGGACATCGGCTCCGAAATTTCCACTATTAAGCCATGACGATCCTAAGTCGAGTCTCACCTGATTTGATCTTTTTTTTTACTGCTGTTAAAAATAGTCATCAAATTCAAGTTCTGACAAGACTTACGAGCCACCGTGACTGACAGTGGGATCATACGGTTGTTAAGCAAATCAGATGGTTGTGAGGTAAATTCACCCCCAAAATGACTTACCTCACTGACAATGGCATCGTAAGGTTGTTAAGCGAATCAGATGGTTGTGAGGTGAATCCAGCCTGCAAAATGACTTACCGCAATCAGCGACTGTAGGATCATACAGTTGTTAAACGAATCAATCAATTGTGAGGTGAATCCAGCCCGCAAAATTACTTACCTCAATCACCGACAATGGCATTGTAAGGTTGTTAAGCGAATCAGATGTTCGTGAGGTGAATCTAACCCATAAAGTGACTTACCTCAATCACCGAAATTGGTATCGTAAGATTGTGAGGCAAATCAGACGGTCGTGAGGTGAATCCAGCCCGCAAAATGACTTACCTCAATCACCGATAATGGCATTGTGAGGGTGTTAAGTGAATCAGACGGTCGTGAGGTGAATCCAGCCCGTCAAATGACTTACCGCAATCACCGACAGTGCGATCGTACGGTTGTTAAGCGAATCAGATGGTCATTAAGGGATGACCCAAAGGGATTTTCTTTGTGTGCATTTTTGCTGGGTTTTGGAGGGCAAAACGCACCTGTGGTGAAGTTGCCTGGCGGCTTGGACAAAACAGGGCTGGTCCGTTTCCTTCAAGACTTCCTGTGAGTAGCCCACCATTCCAGAATTTTCCATCATGGCCTGATGTTCCTGCAGCTGGGCTTGAAGGCGACGGACCCGGTCTTGGCGACAATCTTCGATGGCGTTAAGCAGAGCGGATCGCTTCTCCTCCATCAGGCTGCTCAAATTGTTCATCAGCCTTATGATCTCCTCCTTGGCTTGGGTGCCATTCACCTGCGGAGATATTTGACAATTTGACAAACACGGCGGAGGGCCCACAATGGAGGAATTCCCCGTTTCCTTCCTCGCCTCTGGAATTTTACCCGCCAAAAAATTACTACATTGGATAAACAAACACAGCAGAAAGGGATTCAGTCTTTCTGCGCCAGCTCAGGAAACTCAAACTGCCCAAGGAGCTGCTGATACAGTTCTACAGAGGAATCATTGAGTCTGTCATCTGCACCTCTATAACTGTCTGGTTTGGTGCTGCAACCCAACAAAATGGACACAGACTTCAGAGGATAATCAGAACTGCAGAAAAAACAATTGCTGCCAACCTGCCTTCCATTGAGGACCTGTATACTGCACGAGTCAAAAAGAGGGCGGGGAAAATATTTACTGACCCCTCACATCCTGGACACAAATTGTTTCAACTCCTACCCTCAAAACGTCACTACAGAGCACTGCACACCAAGACAACTAGACACAAGAACAGTTTTTTTCCGAACGCCATCACTCTGCTAAACAAATAATTCCTTCAACACTGTCAGACTTTCTACTAAATCTGCACTTCTATTCTACTAGTTTTTCTCATCATTCCTTTCACCCATTTCCTCCCACTTAGGACTGAATGACTGTAACTTGTTGCTTATATCCTAAGATTTTTATTAAAATTGCTTCTTCATTGCTTATTTGACCCCTATGACAATCATTAAGTGTCGTACCACATGATTCTTGACAAATGTATATTTTATTTTATGTACCCTGAGAGCATATGCACCAAGACAAATTCCTTGTGTGTCCAATCACACTTGGCCAATAAAAATTCTATTCTATTCTATTCAAGACCAACAAAATAATTTTAATCTGATGGGACTTACGAAAAGCGACGTTACCTCTGTGAGTCGAAGAGTCTCTTCTAACTCGTTGATTTGACCCTGCACTGTGTCTTGGCTGCTCAGGATATAAGCGAGGCTTTTCGTCAATTTTTCCTGCGAGCGAGAGAAAAAAAAAAGAAAACCAGTGAAGCAACTGGGGCGGAGGGTCTGATCCTACAGACCCCCGATTTCTTTTTTGGGAGGGATATTTTTCTTTAATTTTCTTTCTCCAACATGAAATAAATAGGAGGAAGGTGTTTATTAAGGCTTCTGTTGCCTTTCCAGGTCTGGTTTAAAGCTGTTTGTTGCTGTGCAGCGATTGAGCTTTCATTTATTTGATTGATTGATTGATTGATTGATATGCCACCCAATCCCATGGGACACAGGGCGGTTTACAGCAAGAATAAAAACGGTATAAATAGTTAAAATACAACAATTAAAAGTACAATTAAAAGGGGTCCCTCCAGGACAAGTGATGGTGAGCCTTTTTTAGTTCTCAGAATTCCCCGTCAAGATGGGTGAATAAGTTATAAAAAAAGAGTCCTGTTCCCATAATTTATTTTATTTTATTTATTTATTGGATTTGTATGCCGCCCCTCTCCGTGGACTCGGGGCGGCTAACAACAGTGACAAAAACAGAATGTGAAAATCCAATACAGTATTAAGACAGCTAAAAACCCTTGTTATAAAACCAATCATACATACAAACATACCATGCGTAAATTGTAGAAGCCTGGGGGGAAAGATTATCTTAGTTCCCCCATGCCTGACGGCAGAGGTGGGTTTTGAGGAGCTTACGAAAGGCGAGGAGGGTGGGGGCTATTCTAATCTCTGGGGGGAGTTGGTTCCAGAGGGCTGGGGCCGCCACAGAGAAGGCTCTTCCCCTGGGCCCCGCCAACCGACATTGTTTAGTTGACGGGACCTGGAGAAGGCCCACTCTGTGGGACCTAACTGGTCGCTGGGATTCGTGCGGCAGAAGGAGGTCCCTGAGATAATCTGGCCCGGTGCCATGAAGGGCTTTATAGGTCATAATCAACACTTTGAATTATGACCGGAAACTGATCGGCAACCAATGCAGACTATAATCCACTACAGGTCCCAAAGACCATCCTGAGTGGTGTTTGAACCCTTCCTTAAACTTGTCAAGAAAAAGGTGGTTTTCTGTTTAAATTTTTTTTAATCATGTTTCTATTTGGTGGCTGATTTAACTTCCAACGGGGAGAAAAGATGAGATTCTACGAAATTGTCACCTTGAGAGCTTGGTAGGCGCTGAGCACGGGCGAGATTTTGTGATTCACGTGTGTGCGACGGACCCGACACAACTGGCACACCAAACGCTGGCAGGTTTTGCAGTAATGGGTGACTTCTTCGCGGTGTTCGGGACATTGCAAACCCTGTAAAAGGAGACAAACCGAAGCTGGGGCTGGAACGCTTCACACATGCAGGTGAAAATCAGTTAGAACGCTGGTCAAAAAGTTATTTCTACGGCCTGTCCTCGTGTTTGTGACCTTGGTTAAGGAATGTAAAGCAGAAGGAAGATCGTCAGTTTTTGGTTTCACATCGCTAAGTGTGGCCTCTAAACGCGGACGATCGTTATATGCCGTTTGGAGTTCCTGAACTAAAGGAAGGGCCTTTAAACTTTAAACTAAAGGCCCTTCCTGTTGTCAATGCAGAGGGTTTATTTATTTTTTTCAGCAGATATATTCTCATTGTGCTCTGAGGCAGATATTTCTCTCTCTGGGCGCAATGAGAATATTATCTGCCGAACAATACTCCGCATTGGCGACAGGGACAGCAATGGGCCAGTAAAACACTCAGCTCCATTCAGTTGCACATCCCGTAAGGGATTGTGGGATCATTAAAAGAAGATGAACTAAAAGATAGGATGAGAACCTTAAGAAATATAATATATTTATAAAATATAAATATAATATAAATATATTTGATTTTTAAATTTCCTATACATTATATTTTTGTATCTATTTTGTCCCTAAGCCTGCAAAGAAGGGCGGTATTAATGAATAAATGAAATAAAATAAATAAACCTGAATGTAGTGTTCAAATCTAAGAAATGAAGACATGACTTGTTTTCCTTCGAAACTAAGAAATAAAAATAGATATACATGCAGAACTAGACAAATTGACTATTTAAGAGAAAAAAGACCTGGAATGTGGTATGAGTGGCTTGAAAGAAGGAAATAAGATAATATATTAAACATTAGCACTGATATTAATACTAGGATAGCAAGAACAAATGAACATAATACTGTATTATATCAATATTTAGAAATATACATACCACTCATAGGTGCTAAAATTGATGTTCCTTAGAGATATAAAAGATAGTAGAAATAGATAGAATAGTAAATAAGCATAAAATAAGAGTTGATATACAAGGGTTGCCCAGAAAATAATGCACTTTTTTTTCTCAGTAATGGTACAATGCAAAACTTTAGATATACATTATTTGAATTGTCAGGAGTGCGTGTGCAAATTTTGCGTCTTTTCAGACAGATAGCGTAGCTGCAGCCATGTTTCAAAATGGCATTTGTAAGTGATGTACGTTACAAACAGCGTGTCTCGTCGTTGAATTTCTCACTGCGGAGAAAGAAACTGTTGGGAACCTTCACAAACATTTGTGTACAGTTTATGGAGACTCTGCAGTCAACAGAAGTACGGTTAGGCGCGGAAGACATTTTGAAGATGACGAAATGGCTTCATGACCCGAACAAGGAGGGGTACCGACAGGGCATACAAGCCCTTGTGTCTCGCTGGAGGAAGGCCATAGAACGGGACGGAGATTACGTGGAAAAATAGGGAGAGTGTAGAAGAAACCTCATTCTTTCTTGTGTGTAAGTTTCATTGTGTTCAATAAATAATAGTTGAAGAAAAAAAATGTGGTGCATTACTTTCTGGGCGACCCTCGCATGTATCATAAAAGATATTAACGCAGAGGTCTCAAACCCGGGGCCACTTTAAGACTTGTGGACTTCAACCTATCTATTTTTTTGAAAATTATTGTTATATAAACTTTAAAAAGAATACAGAAAAGAAAAATACAAACATACATACCATGGGATTTTTTTTGGTATGTATGTTTGTATTTTTCTTTTCTGTATTCTTTTTAAAGTTTATATAACAATTTTTTAAAAAAAGATATAGACACAGAAAACAGAACTGCAAAGGAACTTGGAGGTCGTCTAGACTTCAGCGAAGGAATGAAGGGGGTCCGTTTTCAGCCCCACGAAGGCGAGAGGGGAGCCTTACCTTGGGACGGAACGTGAGCGTCGGAGCGATCGGCTCGTGCTGCGCTTTCTGCGTGCCCCACGGGTGGTAAAGCTTGAAGCACTCATTGCAAAAGCTCGATCGGCACTCGGTGCAGCCCTTGGTGGCTTCCTGCTGCGGCGGCTTGCAGACCTGGCACATGATGGCCGCGTTGACGTTGATGGTGTGGCGGTAACGCTCCACCACCCGTTCCAGTGTCAGGTTCCGGAAGAGGCTGCTCAGACCTCGCTCGCCCAGGTCCACGTCGCGCTGGCAAAGCGGACACGGGAAAAGAATGCTTTGGGGGTGCAAGACGCCGCCCCGTTTCCGGCCAGGATACGTGCCGAAACCTAGTTTGAAATGGAAAAGGCGGGATACTATTATTACAAATGAGAAACATGGAGTAGGGCAGCGGCCTTGAGGTAGAGCTCTTGCCTCACTGAGGTAAAATCCGTATTACTCCCAACTCTGTGCGAGCTGCCTTGGCTACCAGTCGGTCTCCGGACGCAATTCAAGGCCTTGGTTATTACTTTTAAAGCCCTACGCGGCTTGGGGCCAGACTATTCATGGGACCGCTTGCTTACCTCCCACAGAGTCGGCCTTCTCCGGGTCCCGGCCACCAAACAATGTTGGTTGGTGGGAAGGCAGGGGAGGGCCTTCTTGGTGGTAGCTCTGAAGCTCTGGAACTATCTGCCTCTGGAGATCCATCTTATCCCCACCTTGCTGGCCTTCCGAACATGAATATTTGGTTTTCGTGGGCTATTATTATGCTTTTATATTTTTATCGCGGTTGATATTGCAACCTGTTCTTACACTATTTTTTAATTGTTGTTACTATTGTGAGCCGCCCTGAGTCTCCTTGAAAAGGAAGGGAGGGAGGGAGGGAGGGAGGGAGGGAGGAAGGAAGGAAAACACAGTTGGAAGGTCTTCTTGTCCAACAAGGAAGGAAGGAAGGAAGGAAGGAAGGAAGGAAGGAAGGAAGGAAGGAAGGAAGGAAGGAAGGAAGGAAGGAAGGAAGGAATAATATCAATTTTACTAAATAAATTAATTTTACTAAATAAATCAGGAGGCTCTGTGTATAGCCTGATATTTCTCTCTCGGGGCACAATGAGAATATTATCTTCAGAACAAAACTCCATAGTGGCAACAGGGATGGCATCTGGCCAATAAAAAACACTCGCCTCCGTTCAGTTGCCCAGACACCACCCCGCAAGAGGGTCGTTAAAAGACAATGATGATTGCAAATCTGTAAAGATCCATTCAAAGATCTTCTCTCTTTCTCTCCACAATCACTTTTACCCTTTCTGGATTCCTGTCCAAATGTGGATTGGTGCCCTCGAGATGGTGTCGACTAAACACTCAGGCCACCGTATACAAGCAGTTCTCGACTTACGACATTTCGTTTAGCGACGGTTCGAAGTTATAACAGAGAGTGCCCAGAGGGAGAGAAATATCTGCCTCCACCTTGTGATCACGGGATCAAAATTCGGACACTCACCCCCACCCCTATTTACGATGAGATCGAATCATCCTGCGTGCGCATATTGTCCGCGATGACATCTGGGTGGGTAGGTGGCCCCCACCACCGCCACCCGCTACTAATTCATCCAACCGATGCAAACCGGTAGCATGGTCCTGTTTTGCGACCGGCTGACCCAGGAAAGTGAGAGGGGAAGCCCGATTCACTTCACAACTGAGTTCCTGACTTAACAACGGCAGGGATCCGCTTCACCGGTTGTAAAATGGCTCAGGAAACTCACTTAACAACCATCTTACTTAGCACACCTCCGGGATCCCATTGTGGTCGTTAAGTCGAGGACCGCCTGCATTTTTCAAAGATCCAACCAGCCAGGGAGTCAAAACAAGTTACCCGATTTCAGTAGCCGGTCCAAGCGCTCCGGTTTCGGCACGATCCGGCGCCCTAAACGAGGACTCCGCGTGGCTGGTGTGGACGCGGGGGAAGTTGGCTCCGAATTTGGTTCCGGGCAGATGTAACCCTGCTGGAGGAGGACCTCGGTGGCGCAGATGTGACAAACATTATGCAGGCATGGCAAAACCAGAGGCTGCTTGTACATTTCTTTGCAGACGGGACACAGCAGTTCTCTCTCCATATTTTTTATGCTCGTCTGCAAAAAAGAAAGAGAGAAAGAAGAAAGAAAATGGGAGGGAGGGAGGCCAAGTTGGAAGGAAGAAGGGAAAAAAATGTCATTTCTGCAAATAATTCTTCTGTATAGCCGCTGCGAGATCGGATCAGCTGTTGGCGGTCTTTGTAAAATGTAATTTATTTGTAAGTCCTCCTAAATGGCTTCCAGGCCTAAGGCAGGGCTAGAACTCCCAGTCTCCTGGTGATTGGTCCACCAAAATGACTTTCATGCCTAAGGCGGGACTAGAACTCCCAGTCTCCTGGTGATTAGTCCACCAAAATGACTTTCATGCCTAAGGAGGGACTAGAACTCCCAGTCTCCTGGTGATTGGTTCACAAAAATGACTTTCATGCCTAAGGCGGGACTAGAACTCCGAGTCTCCTGGTGATTGGTCCAAAGGCCACCTAAATGGCTTCCATGCCTAAGACAGGACTAGAACTCCCAGTCTCCCACTTTCTAGCTGTATGTGTTCACTTTTAGACCAAACTGGCAAACCATGAAAGATCAGCTGCTGAGGATGATGGGACTTGTAATCCAGAAGCCCCCTCAGGCACTTCCTGGAACTGAACCCCAGATTTCTCCCCCAACAACAACCAATAAATCCATAAATGACCCCAACCAGTTTTACAGCTCAAGAAAGCATTTCAAGAGGCTCTTGGGAATATGCAGCCGATATTCTCTCTCTCTCTCTCTCTCTCTCTTTCATAAAAATAGGGCTGGAGAACTTCCCTGTCCAGGAGCAATCTATCTGCAAAGATCAGGTTCCGATAGATTGAAAGAGGAGGAGGAGGAGGAGGAGGAAGAATAGGAGGAGGAGGAAGAAAGAGGAGGAAGAAAGAGGAGGAAGGAGAGGAGAAGGAAGGAGGAAGAGGAGGAAGAAGAGGAGGAGGAAGAAGGTGGAAGGAGAGGAGGAGGATGGGGAAGAAGAAGAGAAGGAGGAAGAGGAGGTGGAAGAGGGAGAAGAAGAGGAAGAAGAGGAAGAAGAAGAAGAAGGGGAGGAGGAGGAAGAGAAAGAAAGATGAGGAAAGGAGGAAGAGGAGGAGGAGGAGAAGAGGAGGAGGAAGGAGAGGAGGAGAAGGAAGGAGGAAGAGGAGGAGGAAGGAGGAGGAAGGAAAGGAGGAGGAAGATGGGGAAGAAGAAGAAGAAGAGGAGGAGGAAGAGGAGGTGGAGGAGAGAGAAGAAGAGGAGGAGGAAGAGGAGGGGGGAAGAAGAAGAAGGGGAGGAGGAGGAAGAGAAAGGAGAAGAAGAGGAGGAGGAAGAGGAGGGGGGAAGAAGAAGAAGGGGAGGAGGAGGAAGAGAAAGGAGAAGAAGAGGAGGAGGAAGAAGGAGGAAGAAGGAGAGGAGAAGAAGGGAGGAGGAAGAGGAGGAGGAAGAAGGAGGAAGTAAAGGAGGAGGAGGAAGAGAAAGGAGAAGAAGAGGAGGAGGAAGAAGGAGGAAGAAGGAGAGGAGAAGAAGGGAGGAGGAAGAGGAGGAGGAAGAAGGAGGAAGTAAAGGAGGAGGAGGAAGAGAAAGGAGAAGAAGAGGAGGAGGAAGAGGAGGGGGGAAGAAGAAGAAGGGGAGGAGGAGGAAGAGAAAGGAGAAGAAGAGGAGGAGGAAGAAGGAGGAAGAAGGAGAGGAGAAGAAGGGAGGAGGAAGAGGAGGAAGAAGAAGGAGGAAGGAAAGGAGGAGGAGGATGGGGAAGAAGAAGAAGAGGAGGAGGAAGAGGAGGTGGACGAGGGAGAAGAAGAGGAGGAAGAGGAGGGGGAAGAAGAAGAAGAAGGGGAGGAGGAGGAAGAGAAAGGATGAGGAAAGGAGGAAGAGGAGGAGAAGAAGAGGAGAAGAAAAGGTGGAGGGGAGGAGGAGAAGAAGAAGAAGAAATGAACACACTTCCCCCAAAAAAATCCCCTCAAAAGCTCTAAAAATGACTTTCTCCTTTTTCTCACCTGGGCTCTGTCTACAATCAGAAAAAAAAGACTATAAATCTTTTTTCTCTCTCTTTCCATTAAAAAAAAGGCAAGTTTAGGAGAACCTCCCCGTCCAGTACCAATCTATCTGCAAAGACCATTTTCTGATGGATTCCAGAAGGAGAAAAAACCCCGAATCTGACAATCCCCCCCCCCAAAAAAGATCTCCAAATGACTTTCTCCATCTTCCCACCTGGGATCCATCTAAGGATCAAGGGCAGACCGGAGGCTGCTATCAAAATAGGCCCACTGACACCCCCCCCCCCTTAATCTTAATTTTCCTCCATCGCCACACATGAAAAGACACCCCCCCTCCACGCCTTTTTCCCCAAAAAAGCTTGGCTGACTTCCCGGTCCCTGGTCTTTTGCCGCCAACCCTTCAAGGGCATCTATTCCTGGATCCCTTCGGGATCTTGGATCTGCCCACGGCGGGCGCACCTGAGCCCCCCAACCCCAATAATAATAATAATAATTAATAATAATTTATTAGATTTGTATGCTGCCCCTCTCCGAAGACTCAGGGCAGCTCACAACACAGCCATCATACAATATATTACAACTCTAATCATAACATTTAAAAGTCAATTAAAAAACATTAATATAAAATAAACAGTATCATTAAAAAATATCTCCCCCCCCCTCTCCTCAATGATGCCCAGGATTCCCTCTTGCAGCAAATTCCCTCCATCCTCAGCAAGGCCAAGCCCCACCCACCCGTTCTCCTCTTCCGACTCCGTAACCCATCTTCCAAAGCCAGGCTGGGAAGCATGGGCTTTTTTTCTGGTGGGTGGGGCGGGCGCCAGGATCTTACCTTGCCCACCCTCTGCCGGGGTGCCATTTCCATGCAGGGAGGGGGGGCGGGGGACAAAGCCAAGAGAGGGAGGGAAGATAAAGAGAGAGATGGATGGAGGGAGCTGGACCACTCGGGAGGAGGTTGCCATGGCGACGGGCGCTGTGCTCGGATGCTCACAGCATCCTTTTTTTAATTGATGGAGAATAGAAGGCTAGAAATGAGGCGGAGAGGGGGGGGGAGGAATTATTAAAGGCACCCGACTTTGGGTTCTTTTTTGGGGGGGTTGCCAACACCCACCTGCAGGGGGGGCACTTTTTTAAATAAAAAAATGGGGGGGGATGTTTTGAGAAGAAGCGACGCCCGCAAAGATGGAGAACAATAGCAGAGGGGTTTTTTCTCTCTCTCTCCCCAGGTCGAGAATTAGGGAGCCCCCCCCCAAACCAGAAGTTTTTTTTAATTCTACACCCCCCATAATAAAATTGCACGGAGGGAGGGGGCTCGGCTGCAGCCAAGCAGGGTTTTGTGCAATGCCCCCCATCCTTTCATCCCTCCATTTAATCCATCCATCCATCCCACTCCCCCAATTTAAAAAAAAATTGATTCTCACGCTGATGCGGACGAGGGCGTCCATGATGGAGGTAAAAGAGTGGAGGTCGTCGCCCTCCTCGGCCATGTCTCCCGGGGAAGCCGGGGACACCCCCCCACCCCACCCACCCAAGCAAGGCAGCGCCGCGCCCGGCGAACGCCTCGGTCTATTGCAGCTGATCCTTGGAGGGGGGGGGGGGCAAGAGGGAAGGAGGGGGAGTGCGCATGCTCGGGGGAAGCTCAACCCAACAGAGGCTCGGATCCCCCCCCCTCCACTTTAAAGAGGGGGGTGGAAAATCCTTTGCATCGCGATTGATGGTTTGCAAGTTTAAAAGGGGGTGGGTGGGTGGGGGATGCCCATATTAGGTTGTGCATGGGGGGGGGAGCCGTCTGCAGGAGGTCAGAGGCTGCCTCGGTGGAGAGGCCGCCTCTGAGCCTACGCAGAGTGCCTCTCTCGTTTTTGCAAGGCAGAGGTAGAAAGGCGCGCTGGGCAATGATTGTAAAGGCAGCTCGGGTTAATTTTATTCATGTCCCAATTTTGGTTTGAGGATTCCTCCCCCCACCCCGAAACAAAAAATCTTTGCAAAAGTGGGGGTGGCGGGTCTCGAACCCATTTCGGAAGTCACGCCTCGCTTTGTTCGGCGCCTCGGGGGAAGGCAGAGGCGCGAGGATAACCCTAGCGGTGGAAAAAGGAACTCTCGAGGCGGTCAGCGCGCATGTACCAAAGCGTTCCGCTGGCCACCCCTCCCTTCCTCACGCTCAATTGTGCGCAGGCACGGAAGGAAAAGTACACGTAGGCGCTCAGCCGCCGGGGCGGCCTCGCGCGTGCGCGAAAAGAAGCGCCACCGTGGTTGGGGAGGAAAGTCTCTTCCCGGCGGCGCATGCGCAAAGCAGACCGACGCTCTGGTTCAAACCGAGGAGGGATCGTTGGCTCGGCGGACGGAGCAGGGGCGTCGCGCGGGGCATTATGGGTAACGTGGTCTCTTGGGCAGGGGGCAGGTGGGCATCCTGAGTAACATGGTACGAGTGGGCAAGTTGTGTTGGACTACAATCCCCATCATCCCCCAATAGCACAGCTTCCCTGGGCAAAGACAGCTATTGGTGCCATTGTGCTTGCTCTCTTTCAAAAAGGGCATTGTGGGTACAAGGAAATTATGGGTAAAGGAGTATTGTGGAGGGAGGGAATTATGGGTAAAGGAGTATTGTGGAGGGAGAAAATGATGGGTAAAGGCATTGTGGATGGAGGGAATTATGAGTAAAATAGTACTGTAGATGGAGGGAATTATGAGTAAAGTAGTATTGTAGATGGAGGGAATTATGGGTAAAGGCATTGTGGATGGAGGGAATTATGAGTAAAGTAGTATTGTAGATGGAGGGAATTATGAGTAAAGTAGTATTGTAGATGGAGGGAATTATGAGTAAAGTAGTATTGTAGATGGAGGGAATTATGGGTAAAGGCATTGTGGATGGAGGGGATTATGGGTAAAGGAGCATTGTGGAGGGAGGGAATTATGGGTAAAGGCATTGTGGATGGAGGGAATTATGGGTAAAGGAGTATTGTAGACGGAGGGAATTATGAGTAAAGGAGTATTGTAGATGGAGGGAATTATGGGTAAAGTCATTGTAGATGGAGGGAATTATGAGTAAATAGTATTGTAGATGGAGGGAATTATGGGTAAAGGCATTGTGGACGGAAGGAATTATGGGTAAAGGAGCATTGTAGACGGAGGGAATTATGGGTAAAGGACATCTCGGGCAGAAAACCTTTGTGATTCGCATGCAACTAAAAACTCTAATATTTAAAATAACTTTTTAATCTTTTGCAAGTTTCGATCCTGTACAGTTCAGCCACGTTTCTGGTGGAGAACGAAATGGCCTTTGCACCCAAGAACAACATCGCTAAATTTGTAATGACTTTACATCCCACCTTCCTATTATTTTAATAAACTACTCCAGGGAGGCAGCTTCCCTCCCTCTGCCTGGACATTCGTCCAAAGCTGCACCCCACCGGCCTGATCCCAGGATGGAAAGACGCCCCCTCTTCTCCTTCTGCCCTCCAACCCTGGATAAGCCAGGATGCGTGCCTCAAACAAACCATCATAGGCCGGATTTTCCCAGCCTGGATCCCCCCACCTAACCCTTGCCAATGACCGACTCTTCCCGATGACCGAATCAGCTCTGATCCGTCTGTTTTTTGTCTTTCTAGCTGTCAGTACTGGAATTTCTTTGGTCCTTTCCTCCTTGTTATCTCTGCTGCTTTTCACCGGGATGCAAATGTACAGCCGCCATTTGGCCTCCAGTGAATGGTTGACCATCCAAGGGGGTCTGCTGGGATCTGCCCTCTTCATTTTCTCCCTCACCGTATCCTTTGTATGGTGGGTGTTGGGCAGGGTGGATTGGATTGAAATCGAAGGGATTGAAATCGCGATTAAAGTCTCAATTGACACCCCAGGTTAAAAGGCTTGGTTTAATTCCAGCTCGATTTAAATCTTATATGGAAACATAGAAGATTGACGGCAGAAGAAGACCTCACGGTCTATCTAGGCTGCCCTTATGCTATTTTGTGTTATTTTATCTTAGGATGGATCTATGTTTATCCCAGGCATGTTTAAATTCAGTTCCTGTGGATTTACCAACCACGTCTTCTGGAAGTTTGTTCCAAGCATTTCTGATTCTTTCAGTCAAATAATATTTTCTCATGTTGCTTTTGATCTTTCCCCCAACTAACCTCAGATTGTGTCCCCTTGTTCTTGGGTTCACTTTCCTATTGAAAACACTTCCCTCCGGAACCTTATTTAACCCTTTGACATATTTAAATGTTTCGATCATGTCCCCCCTTTCCCTTCTGTCCTCCAGACTATACAGATTGTGTTCATGAAGTCTTTCCTGATACGTTTTATGCTTAAGACCTTCCACCATTCTTGTAGCCCGTCTTTGGACCCATTCAATTTTGTCAATATCTTATAGACTTGTATGCTACTCCGAGTCTTCGGAGAGGGGCAACATACAAGTCTAATAAATAAATATTTTTTTAATTGAACTTGTAAAAGGGTTAAATAAAGTTCAGGAGGGGAAGTGTTTTTAATAAGAAAGTGAACCCAAGAACAAGGGGCCACAATCTGAGGTTAGTTGGGGGAAAGATCATTAGAACATTAGAAAATATTATTTTACTGAAAGAGTAGTAGATCCTTGGGACAAACTTCCAGCAGATGTGGTTCGTAAATCCACAGTAACTGAATTTAAATATGCCTGGGAGAGACATAGATCCATCCTAAGATAAAATACAGGAAATAGTATAATGGCAAACTAGATGAACCATGAGGTCTTTTTCTGCCGTCAATCGTCTATGTTTCTATATATGATTTAAATCGAGCTGGAATTAAACCAATATGTTTCTATGTTTCTAATGTGATAAAAATAATAATTGATAAATCGGTTTAAATAAAATTGATGAAATAAATTGATTTAAAGAAAAAAAAACAGATTTAAATTTTAAAAAACGATTGATTTGTTTTTTAAAATCCAATTTTTTATCTACCCTGGTCCATGACAATTCACCATTTTAACAACAAAGGCAGGGATTCTTTTTCAATGGCGAGAAAGGCTGTAAAAAATGGAGCAAAATTCCCTTAAAGAACTGTCTCGCTTAGCCGCAGAAATCTCCATCTCAATTCCGGTCATTAAGTCCATTTCGGGACAAGGCCTTAATTGATAAAAGGTATTAAAAACAGCTTCTCCCGCCATTTAAAAACCTTACAAAGGATTTTTTTTCAAGAGCCGCCAGGCTTAAGACCTGTTGCAAAATTTTACATCCTGCCTTGCTGACAATTGTCGTCCTTAACACCCTCTCAAAGGCCTTCAACAATCTGGAAAGCCTGATTTTCGGCAAAGGGTTCCAAGCGAAGGTCTTTCCTGAAAGTGAGTCAATTTCAGAAGGTGTGGGTGGCTCTCTCGGGAAGCGCTGCTCGACCGATTATCCTGATTTTTTTAAACCTTTCTCCCCCCCCCCCTCTCTCTCTCCTCCTGTCTGTAGTTATTTCCTGTCTCCTGCTGGCCCTATTTGCATCGGGGCTGATTCATCGAGTGTGTGTCACCACTTGGTAAGGACAGAGGTGGGCTGGGGTGGGTGGGATTTATCTTATTTATTGATTGATTTATTGAGTGATTGATTTTGTCCAAAACACAATGAGGGTTTTAGTTGGGTATACACATAGTAAAATACATAATGAAGATTATAGAGGAGATACTCATAGTAAAATATATCTAAGAAAGAAGAGAAGAGAAGGCATAGGAATAGAACATATCAATGAAAGAATAGAAGAAGAGCTATCGGAATGGAAGAAAGGTTTTTATTTATTTATTTTGTCCAATACACAATGAGGATTTTAGTGGGTATATATATTTATCCATATTTACAGCAGCACGAAGCTTAAAACTTCAGCCTGATGATGGTGAATGTGATTTCACCGAAACGTCGCATAGACACTCAAAATATTACACGGGGCAAAACCCGAACTCAGAACAATCTACATATATATATATGTTGTGGGGTTTTTTGTTGTTTTTTTATGTCGGATCACCCTGGTATATAGAAGGAATGTCACAGCTCCTTTTTGCCTCTAGGCCCAACCCAGGACCATTTCAAAGCAGTTAATTTATTTATAGCCGACAACTATATTCTGTATGTGTCAAATGTTTTTTTAGCTGGAATTTTAAAATTAAGGGAGACTAGGATGGTTGAAATGGGACCATCCTAGTCTCCCTTAATTTTAAAATTCCAGCTAAAAAAACATTTGACATACATACATACATACATACATTCGTAGATTTTCATGGGTACAGGTATGATGGTCTTGGTATATTCGGGTTTCTTCCCGTGTAGGATTTGGAAATTTCTGGCGATTATACACACATAGTAAAATACATGATGAAAGTTATAGAGGATATACTCATAGTAAAATATATCTAAGAAAGAAGAGAAGAGAAGGCATAGGAACATATCAATGAAAGAATAGAAGAAGAGATATAGGAATAGAAGAAAGGTATAGGAGATATAGGAGAGCAATAGGACAGAGGACGGAAGGCACTCTAGTGCACTTGTACTCGCCCCTTACTGATCTCTTAGGAATCTGGATAGGTCAACCGTGGATAATCTAAGGGTAAAGTGTTGGGGGTTTGGGGATGACACTATGGAGTCCGGTAATGAGTTCCACGCTTCAATAACTCGGTTACTGAAGTCGTATTTTTTACAGTCAAGTTTGGAGCGGTTAATATTAAGTTTAAATCAGTTGTGTGCTCTTGTGTTGTTGTGGTTGGAGCTGAAGTCGTCGCCGACAGGCAGGACGTTGCAGCATATGATCTTGTGGGCCATACTTAGATCTTGTTTAAGGTGTCTTAGTTCTAAGCTTTCTAGACCCAGGATTGAAAGTGTATCTTAATAATAAATAGAGTGGTACCACTACCTAAGAACGCCTCTACTTAAGAACTTTTCTAGAGAAGAATTGGGTGTTCAATATTTTTTTTTTGCCTCTTCTTAAGAACCATTTTTTACTTAAGAACCCAAGCCTAGAAAAATTTCCCAGGAAATTTGAGAGCGGCACGAAGGCCCGGCCAGTTTCCTGCTATTTCCCCCTTTAATCCCAGCCATCTCGGGCTTTTCTGGGCTGCCAGAGGAGCCTTTCAGTGGCGCTTAAGGAGGCTTTGGCAGCCCAGAGAGAACGAAGCATTTTCTCTGGGCGCTTGGAGAGGGAATAAACCTCTGCCAGCGCCCAGAGAAAAGAAACGCTCCCTGCGAGGGAGTCACCACAGCGAAGTGGTTTACAGTATTCCCTCTCCAAACACCCAGAGAAAGGACAATGCTACGTTCGCTCTGGGCTGGCCAGAGCGAACATAGCGTTTTCCTTTCTCTGGGTGCTTGGAGAGGGAATAAACCATTTCACTGCGGTGACTCCCTCGAGCTGCCTCCCATACACCCGGCGTGAGGTTGCCTCTTTCCTAATGGGTTTGCACGCATTATTTGCTTTTACATTCATTCCTATGGGAAAAATTGCTTCTACTTACCCAACTTTTCTACTTAAGAACCTGGTCACGGAACGAATGAAGTTCTTAAGTAGAGGGACCACTGTACTCTGGTAAAGGCCACACTTAGAATCCTGTCTTTAGTTTTGGCCGCATGATGCAAAAAGGATGTTGAGACTCTAGAAAAAATGCAGAGAAGAGCGACAAAGATGGTTAAGGGACCAGAGGCTAAAATACACTGCTCAAAGAAATACCTAAAGGGAACATTCAAAGAACACATCCTAGACCTGAAAGAATGAAATATTCTCATTGGATACTTTGTTCTGTACAAAATTGAATGTGCACAACAGCCTGTGAAATTGATTGTCCATCAGTGTTGCTTCCTAAGTGGACAAGTTTGATTTCACAGAAGTTTGATTTTTTTGGAGTTATATTGTGTTGTTTAAGTGTTCCCTTAATTTTTTTTTTGAGCAGTGTATATGAAGAACAGTTGCAAGAACTGGGCATGGCGAGTTTAATGAAAAGAAGGATTAGGGGTAGGGAAAGCAAGTAGGATGCTTGGCTGCATAGCTAGAGGTATAACAAGCAGGAAGAGGGAGATTGTGACCCCGGCTGTATGGAGGGCTGGTGAGACCACATTTGGAATACTGTGTTCAGTTCTGGAGACCTCACCTACAAAAACATATTGACGAAATTGAATGGGTCCAAAGACGGGCTACAAGAATGGTGGAAGGTCTTAAGCATAAAACGTATCAGGAAAGACTTAATGAACTCAATCTGTATAGTCTGGAGGACAGAAGGAAAAGGGGGGACATGATCGAAACATTTAAATATATTAAAGGGTTAAATAAGGTCCAGGAGGGAAGTGTTTTTAATAGGAAAGTGAACACAAGAACAAGGGGACACAATCTGAAGTTAGTTGGGGGAAAGATCAAAAGAAACATGAGAAAATATTATTTTACTGAAAGAGTAGTAGATCCTTGGAACAAACTTCCAGCAGACGTGGTAGATAAATCCACAGTAACTGAATTTAAACATGCCTGGGATAAACACATATCCATCCTAAGATAAAATACAGAATATAGTATAAGGGCAGACTAGATGGACCAGGAGGTCTTTTTCTGCCGTCAGACTTCTGTGTTTCTATGTTTATTATTCATTCATTCATTCATTCATTCATTTATTTATTAGATTTATTAGAATCGGGGCGGCTAACAACAATAAAGAAAACAATGTAACAAATCTAATATTAAAAAATAATCTTTAAAACCCCAATTTGAGAGACCAATCATACAAACAAGCATACCATGTATGAATTCTATAAGCCTAGGGGGAAGGGGATATCTCAATTCCCCCATGCCTGACGACAGAGGTGGATTTTAAGGAGCTTGCGAAAGGCAAGGAGGGTGGGGGCAACTCTGATATCTGGGGAGAGCTGGTTCCAGAGGGTCGGGGCCGCCACAGAGAAGGCTCTTCTGGGTCCCGCCAAATGACATTGTTCTACATGATAGAATAGAATAGAATAGAATTTTATTGGCCAAGTGTGATTGGACACACAAGGAATTTGTCTTTGGTGCAGATGCTCTCAGTGTACATAAAAGGAAAAGATACATTTGTCAAGAATCATGTGGTACAACACTTAATGATTGTCATAGGGGTCAAATAAGCAATGAAGAAACAATCAATATTAATAAAAATCTTAGGATACAAGCAACAAGTTACATTCATGCAGTCGTAAGTGGGAGGAAAAGGATGATAGGAATGATGAGAAAAAACTAGTAGGAGTAGAAGTGCAGACTTAGTAAAAAGTCTGACAGTGTCGAGGGAATTATTGGTTTAGCAGAGTGATGGCGTTCGGGGGAAAAACTGTTCTTGTGTCTAGTTGTGTTGATGTGCAGTGCTCTGTAGCAAGGTTTTGAGGGTAGGAGTTGAAACAGTTTGTATCCAGGATGTGAGAGGGGTCAGCAAATATTTTCACCGCCCTCTTTTTGACTCATGCAGTCTTCCAGTATTTTAGGGGTTGCCACAAAGAACCTATTCTCCAAAGCACCCGAGGGTAGAGCAAGAAGCAATGGGTGGAAACTAAACAAGGAGAGAAGCAACTGAGAACTAAGGAGAAATTTCCTGAAAGCGAGGACAATTAATCAGTGGAACAGCTTGCCACCAGAAGTTGTGAATGCTCCAATACTGGAAGTTTTTAAGAAGATGTTAGATAACAGTTTGCTGTAGGGTTTGCTGACTGAGCAGGGGGTTGGACTAGAGGACCTCCGAGGTCCCTTCCAACTCTATTCTTTTAATCCAGACACAGATCCTTAAATCCAAATAATTCTGGCTAAAGGGGTGGTCTGACTTTGAGCAGGTCTGGGAAAGAGGCTGATTTGGAATTGGAGAAAAGAGCTTTGGGAAGGACGGCTAAATAATAAGATCAGCATAGCTTAACTATTGACGGGAGAGCCGTAAAGTCTTAAGTCTAATAAAAAGGCAGGAGGAGAAATACTTGGCCCAGCTCTTAAGGCAATTAAAAGAGTTTTAAAAGAGATTAGGAATGTGAGCAACAACAACAAAAAAATCCTATGTTTTTTTTTTTAAAAAATCTTTGAAAAGTCTTGTTGGGAGGTGGAAGAAAGGGAGGAGAAGAAAGATAAGCGGAAGGAGGGATAGATGGGAGGGAAGGGAGGAAGGACGGGGAAAGATAAGCAGAGGGAGGAAGGAATGAAGGGATAGATGGGGGAAAGAAGGAAGGGAAGGAAAAGAAAGGAAGGGCAAAGAGAAAGAAAGGCAAAGAGAGAGAGAAAGAAAGAGAAAGAACTAGAGGAAGGAGGAAAAGGTTTAATAGGGAAGGAAAGGAAGGAAGGAAGGGGAAAGATAAGCAGAGGGAGGAAGAAATGAAGTGATAGATGGGGAAAGGAGGAAGGAAAGGGGAAAAAAGAAAGGAAGGGCAAAGAGAAAGACAGAAAAGAAAAAGGAAAGAGAAAAAGAAAGAACTAGAGGAAGGAGGAAAAGGTTTAATAGGGAAGGAAAAGAAGGAAGGAAGGGGAAAGATAAGCAGAGGGAGATAGGAATGAAGGGATAGATGGGGAAAGAAGGGAGGAAAGGGAAAAAAGAAAGGAAGGGCAAAGAGAGAGAAAGAAAGAAAAGAAAAAGGAAGAAAGGGAAAAAGAAAGAACTAGAGGAAGGAGGAAAAGGTTTAATAGGGAAGGAAAAGAAGGAAGGAAGGGGAAAGATAAGCAGAGGGAGATAGGAATGAAGGGATAGATGGGGAAAGAAGAGAGGAAAGGAAAAGAAAAGAAGGGCAAAGAGAAAGAAAGATAAAGGCAAAGTGAGATAGAGAGAAAGAAAGGAAGAAAGAACTACTAGAGGAAGGAGAAAAAGGTTTTAATAGGGGAGGAAAAGAAGGAAGGAAGGGGAAAAGATAAGCAGAGGGAGGAAGGAATGAAGGGATAGATGGGGAAAAAGGGAGGAAAGGAAAAGAGGGAAAAAGGGCAAAAAGAAAGAAAAGAAAAAGAAAGAAGGAAGGAAAAAACTAGTGGAAGGAGGAAAAGGCTTAATAGGGAAGAAAGAAAAGGAAGGAAAAGAAGGAAGGAAGGGGAAAAGATAAGCAGAGGGAGGAAGGAATGAAGGGATAGATGGGGAAAAAGGGAGGAAAGGAAAAGAGGGAAAAAGGGCAAAAAGAAAGAAAAGAAAAAGAAAGAAGGAAGGAAAAAACTAGTGGAAGGAGGAAAAGGCTTAATAGGGAAGAAAGAAAAGGAAGGAAAAGAAGGAAGGAAGGGAAAAGATCAGCAGAAGAAATGAAGGGATAGATGGGGAAAGAAGGGAGGAAAGGAAAAGAAAAGAAGGGCAAAGAGAAAGAAAGATAAAGGCAAAGTGAGATAGAGAGAAAGAAAGGAAGAAAGAACTAGAGGAAGGAGAAAAAGGTTTTAATAGGGGAGGAAAAGAAGGAAGGAAGGAAGGGGAAAAGATAAGCAGAGGGAGGAAGGAATGAAGGGATGGGGGAAAAGGGAGGAAAGGAAAAGAGGGGAAAAGGGCAAAAAGAAAGAAAAGAAAAAGAAAGAAAGAACTAGTGGAAGGAGGAAAAGGCTTAATAGGGGAAGAAAGAAAAGGAAGGAAGGAAGGAAGGGAAAAGATCAGCAGAGGGAAGAAGAAATGAAGGGATAGCTAGGAGGGAAAGAAGGAAGGGAAAAAGAACTAGAGGAAGGAGGAAAAGGCTTAAAAGCAAAGGAAGAAAGGGAAGGGAAGAAAATAAAAAAGGGAGGATTGGAGGAGAAGGAAGGAGAAACAGAAGGAAATAGAGGAAAGGGAGAGATAGAAAGGAAGCAGAGAAAAGGGGAACAAAAGAAAAAAAAGGAGCAGAGAGAAGGAAGAAAAAGGAAAGACTCCTTTATCTTGTCTGTCCACCTTTACCTCCTCTTGACCAAACGGAGTTCTATCCGAGCTCCCGACATAACAGTAAATCCGTTTAATTTCTCTCTCTCTCTCTCTCTCTCTCTCTCCCTCCCCCTTGCAGCTTACTCTTCTCCCTAGTTGCCCTCTACTACATCCAGAAGATCTCCTCCACCTTCTACCAAACGGCCACCCCAGCCTCCGCCGTGCCCGCCAAGACAGTCAGCAAAAGTCGCAAGAGGAATTGACGACGGAATCATTCGGTTTTCCATCAATTTCATTCAATAAAACCTCTCTCCCTCGGAGGATTCATTTCATATATATATATAGTATATAAGTGATGGGCTCCTATGGGTACGGTCAGGTACGCAGAACCGGTAGAAGAATTTTGGTCAGGTACGCAGAACCGGTAGAAAAAAAATTGAATTTTTTTTTCTTTTTTCCCCCTCCCGGGTTCTGGGTATAATTTTCCTATCGCAGTAAATGAGGTTGAATGTGTATAATTTTGGAAGAGCTGTGCGTGCGTACGTGTGTACATAACATACAGTTTATATAGTAGATAATGTATATTTTTGTGTGCCTGTGTGTAATATGTATGTACATGTATGGCATATATATATATATATATATATATATTTGTTTTCGTAGATTTTCACGGGTATATGTATGTAGATTGTTCTGAGTTCGGGTTTTACCCCCTGTAATGTTTTGAGTGTCTATGCGACGTTTCAGTGAAATCACATTCACCATCATCAGGCTGAAGTTTTAAGCTTCGTGCTGCTGTAAATATGTAAATATGTAAATTCCATATTTACAGCAGCACGAAGCTTATAACTTTAGCCTGATGATGGTGAATGTGATTTCACCGAAACGTCGCATAGACACTCAAAACATTACACGGGGCAAAACCCGAACTCAGAACAATCTACATATACTGTATATATATATATGTGTCACATGTTTATATACTTGTATATAGAATTAAAGAGTATATTTTGGATGGTGAGTAATAATAAATAGGGAAATTGTATCTCTTTGAGGCAAGGAGAGGCCAGGCACCCTAGCCCGCCCCCTGGACGTGAGTGACAGGCTGGGGATGATGGGTGTTATCGCCAACCCAGAGGCCAGGAAGATGGTCCTTCTCAACACCGCGCCACAATCATATCTCCAGCAGGGGGCGATGTTGGACAAGGAACGATCAGTCCTTTTATTTTATTTTAATCTTAATTTCTGGCAGGCTTTGTTTAACATTGCCCTTTCTTCTTCGTTCACAAGGGAATCTCAGGTGCATTTTAAAAGCCACCTGAGATTGGGGAGTGGGGGGCGGGTGTTACTATAAATTTATTTTATGTTGAAAATTCCCAGTTTACAAAAGATTAGAATAGAATAGAATAGGATAGGAGATAGGATAGAATAGTATTTTATGTTGTATCTTCCCAGTTTACAAAAGGTTAGAATAGAATAGAATAGAATAGAATAGGAGATGGGATAGAATAGAATAGGATAGGAGATAGGATAGAATAGTATTTTATGTTGTATCTTCCCAGTTTACAAAAGGTTAGAATAGAATAGAATAGAATAGAATAGGAGATGGGATAGAATAGGATAGGAGATAGGATAGAATAGTATTTTATGTTGTATCTTCCCAGTTTACAAAACGTTAGAATAGAATAGAATAGGAGATGGGATAGAATAGAATAGAATAGGAGATGGGATAGAATAGAATAGGAGATGGGATAGGATAGAATAGGAGATGGGATAGAATAGGAGGAGCCCACGGATGGGGGTAGTTGGGGGGGGCAGGGGGCAGGAGTGGGGGGGCTTCATTCCTTGCAAAAGCCTTCCAGCCTCCTGTAACTCAACCCTTTCCTCTCCATCCCACCCCCCTCCAATCCAACCTCCCAAGGTTTGATTACAAGGAAAACAACCCAGCAGCCAAGGAAAGGGTGTGTGTTTGTGCAATTGGGTAGGTGGGCTATATTTAAAATCCCCCCCCCCTCCTCTCTGGGCAATATGGCCTGAGTGTTTTCCCGGCTGTTGTTTAAAAAAAAAAACCGCACAAAGGTTCTTTCAATTTGGAAAAATATACCGTATATGTTTTTTTTTAAAGAGGAGGAGTGTGGTTTTTTTTAAAGGAAGGTCCGCTGAGCCAGGATGGGGCATCACCCCCTCCCCCAAACAAACAATGTAGGCTTGTTCCACATCATCCTCGATTTACAACTTAGGGACTGAAATTATGGTGGCACTGAAATAAGGGATTAGGAAACTGTTACAAAAGAAAAACAATGGGAAGACAAGAAGAATTTAGGACTATTTATCTCTCTATCTCTCTCTCTAACTATCTCTCTACCTATCTATTTCTATATCTATTTTTTCTCTATCATCACTCTCTCATCTACCTATCATCTATCTGTCTGTATGTTTTCTGTCTCTCCATCCATCCTATATGTCTGTCCGTCTTATCTATCTATCAATCTCTCTATATCTCTATCTATCTATCTATCTATCTATCTTATCTCTCTCTCTCTCTCTCTATCTCTATCTATCTATCTCTATCTATTTATCTCTATCTACCTACCTACCTACCTACCTACCAATCTATCTATCATCTATTTGTCTATTTTTCTATCTATTTCTATTTATCTATCTTTTTTCTCTATCATCACTCTCTGTCATCTACCTATCATCTATCTGTGTTTTCTGTCCCTATCTGACTATCTATCTATCTATCTCTATCTATCTATCTATCTATCTATCTATCTATCTATCTATCTCTATCTATCTATCTATCTATCTATCTATCTATCTATCTATCTATCTATCTATCAATAGTCCTCAACTTTCAGCAGCCCATTTAGTGACTGTTCAAAGTTATAATGGTACGGACAAAAAGTAACTTATATGACCGTTTTCCCACACTTAACGACCGTTGCCGTATCCCTGCTCTCACCTGATCAAAATCCAGCTGGGAGTAACGAAGGGTCTTCTACCCTTTCTCCTCCCAGGAGTAAAAAAACCCACCCACCCTAAAGCAAAATTGCAAGGGGGTGGGATTTTTTTTTTCTCCAGAGAGAGAGAGACACACACACACAGATAGATGGGAAGGAGGGAATCAAACACTCCTTTCAAAAATGGGGGAAATACAATTGGCCAAGAGGTCCGGCCTGTGTTTTTTAATTTTTTTCAAGCCTGCCCAATGTCTCAATCTTTTATTTCCCTTCTTTCTTTGCTTTCTCTCCAGCGATGTGTGTTTAGACCTGTAGGCAAGGTGAGTAGCGTTCGCGGGAAACCCGGGCAGGTTGCAGCAAGTCTCCAACCTCCAGCGAGGGTTTTATTTACTTCCAAGACGGCTCCAATCACCTCTTTGGCTCCCTCCCTCTCTGGGGGTTCTTTTGGGGGGGGGGGGACTTGGCATAACAAGTCCCAATTTGCTGGACTGGCCTGGGGCGAGCGCCAAGTGACCACACACACACACCGGCTGGTTTAAAAAAAAATTTTTTTTTAGTGTGTTTGTTTTTCTGTTTTGTTTTGCTTTTTCTCAGTAAGGAGGGGAGGAAGAAGTATAAGTGTTTGGCTGGGAAAGTTGGTTGGCAGGAGTCTGTGGGCATTGGGTGAAGGGCCAGGTTGAATCTGCGGGCATCGGCCAAAGAGGGAAAGGCGCTCGGTTTGCCAAAGCTGGGAAGAAGAGATAAGATTTGGAGGGACTCTTTTGACATTGAAATCCTCTCCTCTCCCTCTCTATTCCTTCTTACCCTTTCCTCTTTTCCCTTCCTCTCTTCCTTTCCTCCCCTTTCCCTTCCTCTCTTCCTTTCCTTATCCTTTTCTCGTCTTTCTTTCCTCTCCTCCTTTCCTTCTTACCCTTTCCTCTTTTTCTTTTCCTTTCCTTTTCCTTTCCTCTCCTCTTCTTCCTCTCCGCTCCTCCTTTTCCTTTTTACTCTTTCCTCTTTTTCCTCTCCTCTCCTCCTTTTCCTTCTTACCCTTTCTTTTTTCCTTTCCTTCCTTTCTTACCCTTTCCTCTTTTTATTTTCCTTCCCTTCTTTCCTTTCGTTTTCTCCATATTTTTTTCCACACACATATCCTTCCTTCCTTCTCCCTCCCTCCCTTCTTCCCTTTCCTTCTTATATACCTTTCTTTATTTATTCCATCTGTCTGTTTATTCCTTCCTCTTTCCCTCCCTCTGTATTCATATATTCTTTCCTATCCTTTCCTTCCTTTCTCTCCACCTCTTTCCTTTCATTTATTCCTTCCCATCTCCTCCTTTCCTCCCTCCCCTCCTTACTTCCTTTCCTTTTTCTCCTTTTTCCCTCCCTTTTCCTTCCTTCCTTCCTTTCTTCCCATCACCCTATCTCCCTCCCCTCCTTACTTCCTTTCCCTTTTCTCCCTTTTCCCTCCCTCTTCCTTCCTTCCTTCCTTCCCATCACCCTATCTCCCTCCCCTCCTTACTTCCTTTCCTTTTTCTCCCTTTTCCCTCCCTTTTCCTTCCTCCCTTCCTTTCTTCCCATCACCTTCCCTCCCTCGCCTCCTTACTTCCTTCCCATTTTCTCCCTTTTTCTTCCTTTTTCCTTCCTTCCTTCCTTCCCATCACCCTCCCTCCCTCCCCTTCTTACTTCCTTTCCTTTTCCTCCCTTTTTCCTCCCCTTTTCCTTCCTTCCTTCCCTCCCATCACCCTCCCTCCCTCCCCTTCTTACTTCCTTTCCTTTTTCTCCCTTTTCCCTCCCCCTTTTCCTTCCTTCTTTCCTTCCTTCCTTTTTTTCCATCACCTTCCCTCCCTCGCCTCATTACTTCCTTTCCTTTTCCTCCCTTTTTCCTCCCCCTTTTCCTTCATTTCTTCCTTTCTTTCCTCTTTCTCTCCTTTTCCTCCCTTCCCTCCCTCCCTCCCTTCCCATCTACAAATATCCCTGGTGTAAACACCTGGCCATACCTGCTGTGGCAGGAGCAAATTAAGCAAGAGCCACAGAAAAATATGTTTTTCTAAGTAATCAGCACTGGGATCAGTCAAGCCAGCAACCTCCCGATTTTCAGAATAAGCCCCCATTGTCTTGTCCCTGGGGCCAAACATCTCCAACCCCCCTAAACCCCCTGATAAAAAGCCAACAGCTTTGAATTCAGATCCCCTCGCTGGGGGGGGGGGGCATAAAAACAGAGAAGGCAAAGCAGGAACATTGAGAGAGAGAAAGAGAAAGAGATAAATTGCATTGGCTGATAATTCTCTTTTTGACACCACACTAAAGAGAAAAAAACCCTCAGGGCTCCAGACAAGATATGAGAGAGAGGGAGAGAGAAAGAAGAGAGAAGAGATAAAAGAGTGAAAGAGAAGAGAGAAAGAAGAAAAAGAAGAGAAGAGAGGAGAGAAAAAGAGAGGAGAGAGAAGAGGGAAAGAATGATGAGATAAAAGAAAAGGAACAGAAGAAAGTAAAGAGGAGAAAAGAGGAGAAGAAGAAGAGAAGAAAGAAAAGGGGGAGAGATGAGAGAAAGAGAGAAGAGAGAAAAGAAAAGAAGAGAGAAAGAAGAGGAAGAGAAAAGGAGAGGAGAGAGAGAGAAGAGGGAGAGAGAGAAGAAAAGAGAATTTAGGGGGGACACGATTTCTAGGAAGACGGGAAGAGCTGTTTAGAGAAGTATCGGAAAGAGCGGGGTGGGGGAAATTCCAGCATCGAACCCACAACTAAAACTGGGGCTAGACTAGATGATCTTTTAGTTCGACTTGGGACGCTGCTCACTCTCAAATTTCTTCCAGCCTGCCCTGCTTGCAGCCAGTTGAAACAAGGGTTGAATTTCATCACCCTCCTTGACTTCGGGCAGGTCCAAATGTGTGTGTGGTCTGTTTGTCTTCACAAACCAGGATTGTGGGTCAGTGCGGCTGAAACCTTGACCTTCCCAAGAGAGAGAGAGAGAGGTCACACCTGCCCTGCGGGATGATATGGATGGATGTGCTTTGCAACCCACTTGCTTAAAAAACAAAACAAAACTCAGACTATTGCAATTTTTTTTAAAAAAAATTGGATTTCCCCAGTGGAAACCCCCATCGTTGCTCAGATAAGCTATGTCTGAGCAGGGAGGCTCCACTCCTCCTGGACCACCAAAAGAGTCACCAGATTCTGCAATGACCTCTTTATTTCGGACCTGCTGCTGCGTGGTACCCACCCTAATATATTTATATTTATTATGATTTATATTTAATTGGGTTTGTATGCCGCCCCTCTCCGAGGACTCAGGGCGGTTCACAACATATATTTAAAAAAAACCCAATATACAATAACACATCTGAAATCTAATTAATATAATTATATTATTATAAATTATTATAAAACACAATAGCCTAGTAATCCAATTAATAACCATACAAATAATCTTTTAAAATTCTAACTTTAAAAACTTTCATTAGCAATAAAATCATACTAAAAACATTCATTGGTCAGGGGAAAGCCCCACAAAAAGTGGAGTTTATTTTTGTGCATACACAAACACACCCAGACATTTGCAAAGAGCAATTTGTGGTTTTTTTCCCCCCTTCCTTTCTTGACTGGGGAAAGATTCCCAAATATTGCAGGGATAAAGAACCTAGCCTTGGATGGCTGAGGGTGATTGATTGATTGATTGATTACACTGGTCAACACACACACAAAAATCATCAGCAAAGGGGATATGTCTGTTTTATGGAGTTTGGTGTGCTGATTCCAAAAACATGCTTTGATTCGTTCTATACATACATTTTCTGATGTAGAAGCATTTTTGTGTTATTACGTTATTTCTACCTTTTCAACGTGGGTGGTTAATTACTGTTTTCTTCATGTCGTCAATATATTTCCTATACCTTCTTTTTACTGAAAGAGTAGTAGATCCTTGGAAGAAACTTCCAGCAGAGGTGGTTGGTAAATCCACAGGAACTGAATGTAAACATGCCTGGGATAAACATAGATCCATCCTAAGATAAAATACAGAAAATAGTATAAGGCCAGACTAGATCGTTCATGAGGTGTTTTTCTGCCATCAGTCTTCTATGTTTCTATGTTTCTAATGATTGCTGCTCCATGGAAGCTATAGCAGCTACAGAAAAACTACCGTATATTCATTTTTTTTAAAAATCAGAACAAAAAATTATTCAGAAAAGTACAAGGTCAAACTGCCATGAGTACAAAAAATATTTTTTGTAGAACTGTGTTATTTACTTATTTATTTATTTATTTACTCATTTACTTACCTACTTACCAACCTTCCTATTTTATCTCTCTTTCTCTCTCTCCATCTAGCTATATCTATCTATCTATCTATCTATCTATCTATCTATATGTTATATCTATCAATCTCTCTCTTTATCTACATCTATCATTTGTCTGTCTGTCTGTCTGTCTGTCTGTCTGTCTGTCTGCCTACATGTTATATCTATATCTATCTATCTATCTAATCTATCTATATGTTATATCTATCAATCTCTCTATCTATCTACATCTATCTATCATTTGTCTGTCTGTCTGTCTGTCTACCTACATGTTATATCTTTCTATCTATCTATCTATCTATCTATCTATCTATCTATGTTATCTATCTATATGTTATATCTATCAATCTCTCTCTTTATCTATCTACATCTATCTATCATTTGTCTGTCTGTCTTGTCCGTCTATCTACCTACCTACATGTTATATCTATCTATCTATCTATCTATCTATCTATCTATCTATCTATCTATCTTATCTATCTATATGTTATATCTATCAATCTCTCTCTTTATCTATCTACATCTATCTATCATTTGTCTGTCTGTCTGTCTGTCTGTCTGTCTACATGTTCTATCTATCTATCTATCTATCTATCTATCTATCTATCTATCTTATCTATCTATATGTTATATCTATCAAACTCTCTCTTTATCTATCTACATCTATCTATCATTTGTCTGTCTGTCTACCTACATGTTATATCTACCTACCTACCTACCTACCTACCTTTTTATGCCACCCTACTCCCACAGTATTAAAAAAAACAGTATAAAACCATTTAAAATCCACAATTGACCACCAAAACAGCTAAAAAAAAAAACCATGCAAGTTTTTTCCTGATGGGCTATAGAGTGTCAAGCAAAGCCCTTGTTTAAAAAACGTAAGGCCAGTTTTTCCTGGTCTTTTTTGGGACCATGGCCCAGAATGTGTGCGAATCTGCAGAAATAAAAGGGAGAATTTGGAGAATTTACACCCTGCTTTGCAAGGCTGGGAAGAGAGACACACACAAGGGGGATTTTTTTTGGCCGATTCAGCTGTTTTTGAGTAAGCCAGCCCCGGGCGTTCCTTTGTTTGCTAGCCAGGATTTCTAGACAAAGCAACTTTGCAGCTGGTTTTCTGCCTTTGATCCGGGAGAAAAGGCATCCCGGTTTGCAAAGAAGAAGCCACCCCCCTTGCAAAGTTCCAGGGGAGGAAAGTACTCTGTACGTGCCCAGAGGTGCCCGCCGCAGGGGCGAACCTGCTATAAAAAGCAGAATCAAAAACATAGGGGGGGGGTTTCTGATCTCACTGGGACTTTTTGCATTGCATTGATAAAAACCAGATTTGAGGTTGGGGGGAATTTTGGTTGGTGGTGAGGAAGGCCAGAAAGAAGGAGGAGGAAGGGGAGGGGAGACTCTCTGAGCTTGGGGGTTTCCTTGGCAGACGTTTCGTGACCAAACTAGGTAACGCCATCAGTGTTAGAAGGGAGTGGGGATTGTGGGGAGGAGGAGGAGAGGGAAAAAGGGAGGAGGGAAACAAGGAGAAGGAGAAGACAAGGAGGAGGAGGGAGAGGAGGAGAAAGAGGGGGGGGGAGAGAGAGAAGGAAAATGGGGTATACAAGAACAAGAAGATAGACCAAGAGGAGAAGAAAAAGTCGAGAGGAGGAGAGAAAGAAGGAGAGAAGGAAAAGGAGGGAAACAACAAGGAGATAGACCAAGAGAAGAAGAAGGGAGAGAGAGAAAAGAGGGGGAGAAGGAAAAAGGGAAACAAGGAGAAGATAGATCAAGAGAAGAAAGGAGAGAAAGAGGGGGAAGGAAAAAGGAGGGAAATAAGGAGGTGAAGACAGACCAAGAGGAGGAGGAGAGAGGGAAGGAAAGGGATGGAAACGAGGAGATAGACCAAGAGAAGAAGGGAGAGAAAGAAAAGAGGGAGAAGGAAAAAGGAGGGAAATAAGGAGGTGAAGACAGACCAAGAGGAGGGGGAGAGAGAGAGAGAGAGGGAAGGAAAAGGAGGGAAACGAGGAGGAGATAGACCAAGAGAAGAAGAAAGGATAGAGAGAAAAGAGGGGGAGAAGGAAAAAGGAGGGAAACAAGGAGAAGATAGACCAAGAGGCGAAGGAGAAGAGAAGGAAGGCCAGAAAAGAGGAAGAGGAGGAGGAGATGGTTAGATAAAGTGTAAAGTGAGATAAAGTGAGATAAAAAGAAAAACAACCTTTTTAAAAATGATTTTAAATGCTATTTATGTGTTTAATTTTTCTCGTCAGCCACCACAAATCCCTATAGAGATGGACAGCATACAAATCGATCAAATAAATAAAAATAAATCAAGCAAATCAAATGTACATGAAATAAATGGGGGGGGGGAAAATAAATCAAGTAAATCAGTCAAATAAAGTACCAAGGCGAGATCAAAAAGCTCCCCTCAGCCAAGGGACCATTTTGCCTCCTTTCCCTCAGATCTTTGGCCCCTCCCACTCCAGGCCTGGCCTGGCCTTCCCATCTCCCGCCAAATCCCGGCCTAGGCCCGGACATGGAGGAAGCCAGATGTTTCCTGCCGGAAGCTGCCTCAGCTTCCCAAAAACGGGTCTCCCTTTCCTTGAGGGCCGATTCCAGGAGCTGGAAGAAAGCAAACTGGGAACAACAGTGGGAAGGCGGCGGGGGGCCGTGTACCCACGCACAGGGGCACCCCCCTCCCTCGCGCCTGGTCCAAGGAAACCCAGTGGGAACGTCGCGGCGCCTGGTTCCCAGCACCTGCCCAGCCAGGTCCACTCGAGGAAGGTGGCGGCGGCTGGGTTGATGGGAAAGGGCTGGGCCTCGCCCGCTTTCAACACCCAGCCGAGCTCATGAGGACTGGCACCTTGCCTTTATTAGTTTAAGGAAAGGGCTTTCTGGCCTGGAGTCGAAGCCGCTTCCTTCACTTAATGAAGGCAAGGTGTCAGTCCTCGTGGCTTTTCCCTAGACTAGAATTCATTTCTTTCTTTCTTTCTTTCTTTCTTTCTTTCTTTCCTTCCTACCTTCTTCTTTCCCTTTCTTTGTTTCTTTCTTTCCTCTTCTTTCTTCCTCTTTCTTTCTTTCTTTCCTTCTTTCCTCTTTCTTTCCTTCTTTCCTTCCTTCCTTTCTTTCCTCCCTCCCTCTCTCCCTCCCTCCTTTCTTTCTTCCTTCCATTCTGCTCCTTCCTTCCTTCCTTCCCTGCCCTTCTCCACAGACTCAGGGCGGCTCCCAACAGAGGAAAATGCAAAACACATAAGAAATCTAATATTAAAAATATGCTTTAAAACCCTAATGCTTAAAACCAATCCTCACATTTCATCTTTTCTTATCGTACATTCTGCATTCAATCATCGGCCGGGGTTAGGTGTTAAAAATTCAATGTATTCAATGATGTGTTTGTTATTTCGAGCGATTGGTTCTATTTCCCCCCCCCCCCCTGTGGAAAGGAACCGCTGAAGAGAAACGAAAGTCAAGGTTCCAGACCTCATGGTTTTTGTGTCCCAATGGGACTTGAAAGGAAGTGTGTGTGTGTTTGTGTGCAATTGGAACAGCAGCAACAACAAAAAAGGCGGATGGCTTTTTATATCAGGTCACACAAATTCGAGACAACCAGAAAGTGATGCTTCTTCCTGAAAGGAATAATGCCAAGGTTCTGGTCCTCATTGGTTTTGCCCGGAAGTCTGGTTTAAATGCCAAAGGATAACTTTATGATAAAGAGTTCTCTGCTTCATGGATTATGTATGGGGAAAAAGTGATGTCAATGCTTTATAATAAAGACTTCTTGGTTCCCATGGCTTTGCATAGAACGACTGATTTAATTACAATGCTTCTCGCAGAGATGCAAGTCCTCATGATTCTGCACAGCCATGTTTATAAAATCAACAATAAAAAAATTCCGACACGATTTTTGCATAGACAAAACTGATTTATAATGCAGCATTTCTAATGAGGGTTTCCCATCCTCACCATTCTGCACAGGAAGCTGCTTTAAAATGTGCCATGCTGATAAATAACCAGGATGCTAGTCCTCATGATCCTGCATATAAACTGCTACAGGATTTATAATAAACTTTCCAGGCTCATGATTTTGCCCAGAAAAGTTATTTAAAGGCCATGCTTGTAGGCAATAAGGATTCCAGTCCTCATGCTTCTGTCCATGAAACATTTAAAAACAGCACTTTATAAGCAAGTTCCCGGTCCTCATGATTCTGCATATAAAATGCTACAGCGTTTATAATAAACTTTCCAGTCCTCATAATTTTGCACAGAAAAGTTACTTTTAAAGGCCATGCTTATAGATAATAAGGATTCCAGGCTTCAGGCTTCTGCCCATGAAACATTTAAAAACAGCACTTATAACCAGGTTTCCAGTCCTCGTGATCCTGCATATAAAACACTAAAGTATTTATGATAAACTTTCCAGTCCTCATGATTTTGCTCAGAAAAGTTATTTAAAGGCCATGCTTATAGGTAATAAAGATTCCAGTCCTCATGCTTCTGCCCATGAAACATTTTAAAACAGCACTTATAACCCTTTACTTAGAATCTAATAACCTACTATCAAAAAAACAATTTGGATTTAGAAAAAAACTATCCTGCAACCTATAACTACTTCACTGCAAAAACATCTGGACTACCCACATTGATCAAGGATCGAGTCTTCGGAGAGGGGCGGCATACAAATCCAAATAATAAATAAATAAATAAATAAATAAATAAATAAATAAATAAATAAAATCCATCGATGCAATTTATATCGACTTCAGCAAAGCCTTTGACTCAGTGGTTCACGACAAACTTCTCCTAAAACTCAAATCCTATGGCATCTCAGGACTCCTCCACAACTGGATTACTGCATTTCTGTCAAACAGGCAACAAGTTGTCAAAATCGGAAGCGCCATTTCCACCCCGGCCCCTGTCAAAAGCGGCGTTCCCCAAGGCAGCGTACTAGGTTCTACTCTTTTCATCCTATACATCAATGACCTCTGTGATAATATCGCAAGCAACTGTGTGCTTTTTGCCGATGATATGAAACTTTTCAATACCACTGACAACACACTCACTCTTCAAAAAGACCTTGACTTTGTTTCAGATTGGTCTAACACCTGGCAACTTCAAATATCAACCAACAAATGCTCTACCCTCCACATCGGCAAAAAGAATCCAAACCACACATACGAACTGAATAAACAATCTCTCACTGCCAACCCACACTCAGTAAAAGACCTTGGAATACTAATATCAAACCACCTAAGTGCTAAAGCTCACTGCAACAATATCGCCAAAAAGGCTTCCAGAGTCGTTAACCTGATCCTACGTAGCTTCTGCTCTGGCAATCTCACACTACTGACTGGAGCCTACAAAACCTATGCCAGACTCATTCTCGAATACAGCTCATCTGTCTGGAACCCACACCACATCTCAGACATCAACACTCTCGAAAACGTCCAAAGATATTTCACCAGAAGAGCCCTTCACTCCTCCACTCGGAACAGAATACCCTACGAAAATAGACTATCTATCCTGGGTCTTGAAAGCTTAGAACTACGGCGCCTAAAACACGATTTAAGTATTGCCCACAAGATCATATGCTGCAACGTCCTTCCGGTCAATGACTACTTCAGCTTCAACCGCAACAACACAAGAGCACACAACAGATTCAAACTTAATATTAACCGCTCCAAACTTGACTGTAAAAAATATGACTTTAACAATCGAGTTGTCAAAGCGTGGAACTCATTACCGGACTCAATAGTGTCAACTCCCAACCCCCAACATTTCTCCCTTAGACTCTCCACGATTGATCTCTCCAGGTTCCTAAGAGGCCAGTAAGGTGCGTATATAAGTGCACTGATGTGCCTATCGTCCCCTGTCCAATTGTCTTTCCTTATCTCATATATTATATATATTCTCTCCTTATCTCTCTCTCTCTCTCTCTCTCTCTCTCTCTCTCTCTATATATATATATATATATATATATATATATATATATATATATATATATATATAATATATATCATATATATTCTCTCCCTATCTCTTATATCATATACATTCTCTCCCTCCCATCTACTTCTCTTCTTTTTTTACTTTCTATCTTTATATATATTATTTAATGTCTGTTCTCTTCCATATGTATTGTATATTGGACAAAGAATAAATTAAAAATAAATAAATAATAAAAAGTTTCCAGTCCTCATAATCCTGCAAAGCCAACCGAGGCCAACATTTAGCCCAGAATATCTTCCAATAGGGCTAAATGAAAGTTGGGGGGTGGAGGTAATCTTAAATGAAAAAAAGAAGAGGCTCACCTTGGGCAGACCCCCTCCCAAAGTGCAGCAACCCTTCCCCAACACTCTGTCCATGCTCAAGAACCCGCCTTCCCTCTCCATGTGCTGCTAAAACGTGAAACCTGTGATAAGGATCCCGAAAACTACAACTCACGACGAGCACCGCGGCGCTCCAACCAGCGCCACACTACTCAGCGAGAACGCAATTGGAAGGCGCGAGAGTGACGTCATCAGCGACCGACGGGGAAATCGGGCAAGCTGGAAGGGGAAAAAAACACAACTTCGCTGCAACTGGAGTCGGTGGGTCGTGAGAGTGCGGACGCGGGTCGACCGTTGCGGGTTTATCACTGGGGAGGCTTATTTATTTTATTTATGTATTATTTCCTTTTGCAATTGTTGCAAAAAATTGGGAAAAGGTGGGCGGGCATCCTTTTAAAAAAAAAAAATATTGATGCTAATAATAAAAAATGCACAGATATAATCATATAATAAAAATAAAAATAATAATGGTGTCATCAGTGCTTTCAGATGTACAGATGTAATCGTAGATATAATAATAATAATAATAAGATATAATGGCCATTGCTATTGGGAAATGCACAGATAATAACTGTTATTGTATTATATGTATTATATTGTTATAATTAAATGTTATATAATACATCTCATCTAATTTTTTTTCTTGCTTGCTTTCTTGCTATTCTTTCTCTTCCCCCCCCTCTTTCTTTCTTCCTTCCTTCCTTCCTTCCTTCCTTCCTTCCTTCCTTCCTTCCTTCCTTCCTTCCTTCTTTCTTTCTTTCTTTCTTTGGACTTATATGCCCCCAACTCCCAAAGGACTCTGGGCAGCTCACAACCAAATACAGACAAAATGCAATACAAAACCCCCTTAAAAAAACAAATCAAAACAATTTAAAGCCAAAAATTAAAACAGTTTTTAAAAACCTATAATCTGCAATAAACCTAATCTATACCATTATTATATATATTATTATATTCATATTTTCATCGCTGTTAAGAGACGCCCTGGAAAGGATTGCAAAATTTGGCTGTTTGGATAGGCCTTTCGGAGGTCGGACTCCAGTTTCCATGTGCCTGGGCGAATGGCAACAGAGTTAATGGGGCTTATAGTCTGTCTGGAAAGCTGTGTTTCCCCCCCCTCCCCCCACCCAGTAAGAAGAGTCTGCCTTTCCCACGCTTTTCTCTCTCTTAATATATCTACTAATATCTACGATATATATGGACTCCTGCTTGAGCTGGGGGTCAGACTAGATGACCTACAAGATCCCTTCCAACTCTAATAATCTAATCTCTGAATACAGCAGATATTTGCACATTTTCTCGCCCTGCCTGGCAGAGACTTCTTGCCTTTTCCCAGCCCATTTTTAAAAGTTGACTCTAGATTTTGAAGTTTATAGGGAGAGGCCAAACTAAAAATCCTTCCTGTATTTCACTTGCAAGGGAATTAAAAATAAATAAAATTGGCAGAGGTGTCCTGAAAAATATACCGAGCTCAGCAGGTCTTTTGCCAACGTCTCAAGTTTTTACCGTGTTTATTTTCTCTCTCTGTTTTTCAGGATCATGACGAAACTGCACCAGTGGCTTATGTCTCTGGCCCTTCTGGGTGGCATCTGGGCTGCGTTGATGCTGGATCTCGTGGGGTCCCAGCCTTTATCCTCCAGTTGGCACCAGGTGCTCTGGGCTCTGCCCACCTACCTGTTGGTGACCTTCGGCTGCTACTCGCTGGGAGTCGTGGGCTACCGCCTGGCTACCTTCAACGACTGCCAGGAGGCTTCGCTCGAGCTGCAGGCCCAAATTCGAGAAGCCAGAGCCGACCTCGCCCGGCACGGCATGAAGTTTTGACCTGGGACCTTTTTGGGAGCATAAATGACCCGTGGATAGCAAACAATTGTTCAATGTATGACTGAACTGGTTTTTTGGGTGGGTGGGTGGGTGTAGATTCGGCTGTCAAGAAAAAGAGCTGCTTCTTTTTTTAAAATAAATAAATAAATGAAATTTTTATTTTAAAAGTTTGTACAGTTGCAAAAGGACATCCAAAATCTGAATAAGTTAAAAGAAAAGGAATGTAGCAAGAAAAATAGTGCAGAGAATAGGGAGGGAAGGAGGAAGGAAGGAAGGAAAAGAGAGAAGGAAGGGAAGGGAGGAAGGAAAAGAGAGAAGGAAGGAAGGGAAGGAACGAAGGAAGATAGAAATGAAATTAAGGAAGGAAGGAAGATAGGAATGAGGGGAAGGAAGGAAGGAAGATAGGAATGAGGAGAAGGAACGAAGGAAAAGAAAAGGATGGTGGGATGGGTGGATGAATGGAAAGATGAAAGGAAAAGAAAGAAGATAGCAAGGAAGGAAAACGGGAAAGGAAGGAGAAAGCTGTGGATAGTGAGAGTGGAGAAGGGAAGAAAGGAAGGAAGGAGAGAGGAGAGGAAAGAAAAGGACATTTAAGGAAACCATTTCCGATCTTTACAGCAATTATAAGCAGACAACCTCCTTTTCGGCATTACATAAATCATTTCTTTCCATCTTTGTTTTTCAGTTGCTAAATTCAAAAATAAAATCACTCCTATCCATTTTCCAATTCCTATAGGATTCCCACTATTTTATATATGCACTAATTTTATCAATCAGGATTTTATATATATAATATATCTACCCGTCTCATGGAAAGATACTTGAGAAAGTGAAAAGGCATTCCACCATCCACTATTTTGTAAAACCCATCCACACAACATGGGGAAAAACAACATTTTTGGAAAAAGTTTCTAGAGGAAAATTAAAAGGAAAAATAAGGTGATTTCCGTAGGTCTGTAAGGAGTTGGGCAGTTTATAAATTTAATAGATTAAATTAAATTGGATTTTCGTTCCCAGCCCAAAAATGTGGCGACAAAGAGTTAACGTTGAACTGGTTTTGAGAATTTCTTTTCTCCCTTTTTAAAAAAATGAATTTTTCATTTCTGGAGCGTGGTGGGTGGGATATTAAGGGAAAGAAAATCCCATAGAGAGGGGGTTAAAAATTGCTGGCTATACTATTCTCGAGGCTTAGTTGGCAACAATGGTGCCACGTTGGCGACCAGGTTTACATATATATATATATATGCAAGAGACACACGTATGCACCTGTGAAGAGAGACAAAATCTTATTTGCATGCACCTACTAGCTGAGAAGATTAGACACCCGTCTCTTTTTAAGCTGATGTTTCAGGGCCTTGTGCAAACTTAAGAAAAATGAGCCAAGAAAGGAAATTAAAACGGTGCATTTAGCATTTGGGAATGTTGCTCAATTCGATGATGTTTGAGCCAGAGCAAAAAAAAAAATGATTTTTTCCCCCCAGTGTGTAGTAACTTTGGTGGCTTAAAATGAAGCATTTGAAATTCAAGGACTTCATTCTGCCCAAATTATAATTATTCATAAATATGAATGCCTCCCTTTTCATTTTTGCAGCCTGGCCCACGTCTCGAGTTACATTGTTGGGTGTGCCAGAATGTGTCTATGATAATAATATTATTAATAATAATAATTCGGGCTGTTCCTTTTCTCCCAACAAAAAAACACCAGGCTATTCTAGATTTTTTTTAGGGTTTATTTTAACTCACTCCTTCGGAGGAAGAGAAAAGGCACCTGGTAATTAGATGGGGCAAATAATTAGTATTTTCCGGAGAGACGGGTGGCTTGAAGGACAAGCCGGGCGTGCCTCGGTTTCCCTGGCGTTCTGGTCCAACAGGACTTTGGGAACACGACATTTCGACCGTTTCATAAAATTGTGCATTTTTCCTCCCCCTGTTCTGCAAAAGGTGCCTTTATGGTAAAGAGACGAAAGAGTCAAAGGGATTTTTTTTTAAGGGTCCCCCGGAGGTCATGTAGACTAACCCCGGTCCCAACGCAGGGAATCTTAGAAAGGGTGCAATGGGAGGGGCAGTTTGGAGTTCTTCCAAGTTTCTTTCCAAGAGGAATCCAGGAAACTCCAGAAGTGATTTTTAGGGAGCATCCCCTCTCTCGGTCCGTAGGCGGAATCTTAAATCTGGAAAGGACCCCAAAAGACTATCTAGTCCAACCCCTTTCCCATGAGGAATCTGCTACGCAGGATTCTGGTCAGGATGGGACCTTCAGAGACCATCTAGCCGAGCCCCCCTTCCTGGGAGGAATCCACGACACAAAACCCATGTAGGAGGGATCCTCTGAGGTCATTAGTCCAGGCCTTCCTCCTAGAAGGAACCCACTATATAGAATCTAAAATGAAACAGATCCCCTATAGAAACGAGGGGTTGCCACAGAGAGGAGGGGATCACTTTATTCTCCAGGGCATTGGAGGGCCGGACGAGGAACAACAGCTGGAAGCAGACCAAGGAGAGATTCAACCTGACGGTCAGAACGATCAATCAGCGGATGTTGTGAACTCCAATACTCTGGACATTTTAAAGAGGAAATTGGACTGCCATTTGGCTGGGATGCTATAGGGTTCCTGCTTAGGCAGGGGGTTGGACTTGATGACCCGCATGGTCCCTTCCAACTCTAACAATAAATAAATAAATAAAATAAATAAACATAGAAGACTGACGGCAGAAAAAGACCTCCTGGTCCATCTAGTCTGCCCTTGTACTATTTCTTATATTTTATCTGAGGATGGATCTATGTTTATCCCAGGCATGTTTAAATTCAGCTCCTGTGGATTTATCAACCACGTCTGCTGGAAGTTTGTTCCAAGCATCTACTCCTCTTTCAGTCAAATAATATACCCAGCCAGGAATCCACTGAAGTCTGATTTTTGCTTCAGGAAGGTTAAAAAAGCATCTTTTTTAAAAAAAATAGACCCTTCCCCTCCTCTCTTTCCTGTTTATTGCAAAGCACTCGTAAAGCTGCATCCGTGGAAAGTTCGCCTAGGGATCCCCCCCTTCTCTCAAAGTTCAACAGGTCAAGACCCCAGGGAGATCTCCACCGCCGGAGAAGGGAGCCGGTGGATCGAAAGGGATCAGGTTGCAAAAGGAGAGTGGGAGAAATTATGTTATTTATTTTTAATATATTAAAAATATATTAAATATTTATTATATAAATAGGTTTTTTTATTTTTTATTTATTTTTTTAAAGGCATTTTATCCTCTTTAATTCAATTTTTTTAAAAAATAAATACCTCTTTTTGTCTCTATTTTTTTCCCCTCCCTTTGGGATTTTGTATTTTTAATCGTCCGAATAAAAATTTAAAAAACACAAAATGAAAGAGGAGCTAGTTGCAAAAGGGGAGTGGGAGAAATTATTATTATTATTATTATTATTATTATTATTATTATTATTATTATTATTATTTTTAAAGGCATTGTGTCCTTTTCAATTCATTTTTTTAAAAAATCATCTTGTTTTGTCTTCGGTTTTTTTTTTTCCTTTTGTATTTTAATCAAATTTTTAAAAAATGGAAAGAGGAGGTGACTGTAAAAGGGAAGTGGGAGAAATGTATTTATTTATTTTTAATTCACATTTTTTTGTCATCATTTTGTTTTGTCTTTTTTTTCCTTTTGTATTTTGATCTTTTAAATCAAATTCAATTCACATTTTTTTGTCATCATTTTGTCTTTTTTTTTCTTTTGTATTTTAATCTTTTGAATCAAGTTTTTAAAAAATGGAAAGAGGAGCTGACTGTAAAAGGGAAGTGGGAGAAATGTATTTATTTATTTTTAATTCACATTTTTTTGTCATCATTTTGTTTTGTCTTTTTTTTCCTTTTGTATTTTAATCTTTTAAATCAAATTCAATTCACATTTTTTTGTAATCATTTTGTTTTGTCTTTTTTCTTTCTTTTGTATTTTAATCTTTTGAATCAAATACTGTATTTAAAAATGAAAAACAAAGGTGCCGGTTGCGAAGGAGAGCTAGAAATTATATACAGTGATCCCCCGCTCGTTGCGAGGGTTCCGTTCCAGGAGCCCCCGCAACGAGCGGGTTTTCGCGAAGTAGCGATGCGGAAGTAAAAACACCGTCTGCGCATGTGCAGACGGTGTTTTTACTCCCACAGCGCTAGCGAGGAGCCGAAGATTGGGGGCGGGGCGGCTGTTTGCCGCCAGCATGGAGGGCTTCCTAGCAGCCCCCCAAACCCGGGTTGGGGTCCGGGGGGCGCTTGGTATCGCCGGTTTTGAGCCGAGTCCGGAAGCGAATTCGCTTCCGGACTCAGCTCAAAACCGCCGATAGCAAGCGGCAAGGAACGGCTTGTCTCGGCGCTTTCGAGCTGTCAGCACGCATGCGTAGATGGTATTTTTGACTTCCGGGTTGAAAAATAGCGAAGTACCCTGTTCGCAATGGTTGGGGACGCAATAAACGGGGGATCACTGTATATATATATACACACAGTATACATATACAATATACATATACTGTATATGTAACATATTTTTTGCTGATAAGTGAAAAGGGAGACTAGTATAGATCGACAGAAAATAAATGTATGTATGTATGTATGGTTGGTTTTTTTTCTGGTCTAGAGGTTAAAGCAGATTCCCCAGGTTCAAATCCCAGTAAGGGTATGGCTAGTTGATGAAAGCAAAATAGCTTGAAATAGATCTATGCTATTCTCCCTTCCTTTTCATTGTCAGCAAAAATATTTATTTTATTTATTTTTATTTATTTAATCAGATTTCTATGCCGCCCTTCTCCTGGGAAATATGTTTTACACACACACAGGTATATACAGGGTGTCCCCCAAAAATGTATACACATTTTAAATAATTGTAAACTTGGTATTTATTATAATATTATTATTTCAAAAATGTAAAAATATTTTAATTGGTTTTTTTCACTGCATTTTAACTCATTTTAAATAATTGTAAATAGCCAATAACTAAACTGTGTTTATTTTGCAGATTCAATCCCTGAACATAATAATGACAGCCAGACTAACAGAGAAACATAGATGATTGATGGCAAAAAAAAGACCTCATGGTACATCTAGTCTGCCCTTATACTATTTCCGGCATTTCATCTTCGGATGGATCGATGTTTATCCCAGGCATTTTTAAATTCAGTTCCTGTGGATTTACCAACCACGTCTGCTGGAAGTTTGTTCCAAGCATCTACTACTCTTTCAGTCAAATAATATTTTCTCACGTTACTTCTAATCTTTCCCCCAACTATCTTTCGAAAACAAAATATAAACAATAATAAAATGATACTTCTTACATTTTTGAAATAATAAAATTATAATAAACAGCAAGTTTACAATAATTTAAAATGTGTATACATTTTTGGGGGACACCCTGTATGTATATACAGACATACAACATATGTGTGTGTGTAAATATATACACACAAACACACGTATAAAAATTTAAAAAAAGGCATTTCTGGTGGACGGATATAAGGCAATAGTGCAAGCTTTTCGCTTTGGCAATCCGAAGAAAGAAGAAAGAGAGAGAGACAGAAAGACTGGAAATTTTGGAAGCTCCATCTTCAAATAAATTGCTTTTCCATCAGCTTCCAGGCCCCTGGCCCCTACACAAATATATATATATATATATATATATATATATGATCTGCAAACGTCGTTTCAAGAGTCCAGCATGGGAATCCCATTCCTCTTGATCCAGATCTGTTTTCTGCAAAAATGAAGAATTTTCTGCAACAATGCCACAGGAGTCCAAAATGGTCCATCCGCGTGGAAATTGCACCGCCTCGCTGGGCAGGTTTTCAGGCATGGAGCAGTTTGTAATTTTTGTCCTGGTCGGTGGTGGGAAAACGCCAGAAAAGCCAGAAACGTAGAAGGCTGGTTGCGATGCCGGGCATGTTAGGAATCTGGAAGGACGAAAAGGAGAAATGACTGCTTTTTAATCTAGTGGGATTTTAAGCTGATAGTTTTTAAAAATTAGATTTGTATATATATTGTTTTGTATTTATCCTGTGAGCTACCCCAAGTCTTCAGAGAAGGGTGGCATACAAGTCTTTAATAAAAAAATAAAATAAAATAATAATAATAATAGCAGTAGTAGTAGTAATAATAACAACAATAATAACAAAATAATAATAGTAGTAGTAAGTCCTGTGAGCTACCCCAAGTCTTCGGAGAAGGGTGGCATACAAGTCTTAATAATAACAGTAATAACAATAACAATAATAGTAGTAGTAGTAGTAACAATAACAACAATAATAACTAAATAATAGTAGTAGTAAGTTCTGTGAGCTACCCCGTCTTCGGGGAAGGGTGGCATACAAGTCTTAATAATAACAATAAAAACAATAATAATAATAGTAGTAGTAGTTGTAGTAGTAACAATAACAACAATAATAACTAAATAATAGTAGTAGTAGTAAGTTCTGTGAGCTACCCCGTCTTCGGAGAAGGGTGGCATACAAGTCTTAATAATAACAATAAAAACAATAATAATAATAGTAGTAGTAGTTGTAGTAGTAACAATAACAACAATAATAACTAAATAATAGTAGTAGTAGTAAGTTCTGTGAGCTACCCCGTCTTCGGGGAAGGGTGGCATACAAGTCTTAATAACAACAACAACAACAACAATAATTGGTGGGATCTTGAAGAATGGGAGGTTTCTTTCGCAGACATCTCATGAGCCAACTAGGGAACATCATCAGGAATAGAGGAAGGAAGGGGTTAGGGAGGAGAAGGAGATAAATTGGAGAAGAAGAAGAAGACAAGAAGAGGAGGAGGAGGATGAAGAGGTGGTCTTTGGGGTCCCCAGTGGTCCCTGAGCTTGGTTGATTTCTGGTAGATGTTTCATGACCCAACTAGAGAACGTTATCAGTACTACAAGGAGGTAGGGTTTGTGGAATGAAGTGGAGAGGGAGGAAAAGGAGGAAGAGAAGAGGAGGAGGAGGACTTTGGGGTCCTTGGTGAGCTTTCAGCTTGGTTGATTTCTTGTAGACGTTTCACAAACCTAACCAGGCAACATCTTCAGTGCTAGAAGGAGGTGGGGTTTGTGGAGGGAAGGAAGAGGGGGAGGAAGAAGAAGTGGGGAGGAGGAAGAGGAGGGCCCTGGGATCCTATGCGTGCTCTCTGAGCTTGGCTGATTTCTTGCAGACATCTCACAACCCAACTAGGTAGGTCATCAGTGCTGGAAAAGAGGTGTGGTTTGCGAGGAGGAGGAGGAGGAAAAAGAAAAGGAGGAGGAAGAGGAAGAGAAAGAAGGAGGAGGAGGAGGAAGAAGAAGGGAGAAGAAGAAGAAGAAGAAGGGAGAAGAAGAAGAAGAGGGAAAAAGAAGAAGAGGAAGAAGAGGAGGAGGAAGAAGAGGAAGAAGAATTTATCAAAAGGCCACCATCACCCCTCCTTTCTTTTTCTCCCTCCGTCTGCCCGAAACTCAGTTTCAGGCGGCTTTAATTCAGCTCACACCCCAAAACCTGGCCAGATACTAACCGCGATATACAAATCTTCCAGAAGGAGCCCGTAGAAAGTCCAACTAGCCGACGCCAGTAAAGTGGTAACCGTCAGCGGGAAGGAGAGACAGCGGGTGGAACGGCTTTTCACAATCTTGATCTTGAAATAAAAATATAGATATACTGTACATATATATTTATTTCAGCTGTAAATCAAATAAGTTATTCGGGGAATACAAACCGGCCGAAAGACGCTAAAGATAAGCGGAACCCATTGTCCACAACCCCCTCCGGCAACAATTATTCGGAGATAATATGATAATTTTCATGGGAAAAAAATCCGACGCGGAGGCAAAACACATCCCTGTTTTTGGCACTCACAAAGAAAAAGGGAGTTAATATTAACCAAGGTTTTGGCTGGTTTCCTCGCAAGTTAAATCACATTGGCGCTTGATTTTATGTGGGTTTTTTTTAAATTGTCGGGTGATTTTTCTGCATTTTTTAACATTAAAAAAATTAATTATGCCGCATGAATCCCAGCGACCAGTTAGGTCCCACAGAGTGGGCCTTCTCCGGGTCCCGTCAACTAAACAAAGTCGTTTGGCGGGACCCAGGGGAAGAGCCTTCTCTGTGGTGGCCCCTGGCTCCCCCCAGAGATTAGAATAGCCCCCACCCTCCTTGCCTTTTGTAAGCTTCTTAAAACCCACCTCTGCCGTCAGGCATGGGGGAACTGAGACATTCTTTCTCCCTAGGCTGCTACAATTTATGCATGGTATGTTTGTATGTATGATTGGTTTTATAATAAGGGTTTTTAGCTGTTTTGGTATTGGATTGTCGCATGTTGTTTTTACCACTGTTGTTAGCCGCCCCGAGTCTACGGAGAGGGGCGGCATACAAATCCAATAAATAAATAAATAATAAATAAATAACAAAATTCATGAACGTTCCGAAATGGACAAACTCACCATGGAATTAAAGGGGTCAAAAAAAAAATTTAGAATGTTAGGAGACGTGGGAACAGTGGCACAAATGGATTGAATTAAGGAAAAAAATAAGATCGTGGGCCACTCTCAAAATTAGCAAAAGTGGAAGGTGTAAATATGTAAATAGAAAGCTATAATTATATGTAATTATATGTATACGCAAATAGAAATGTATAATTATGTTAAAGGAATAAGGTCCGAATAAGAGTACTGTGATGATAAGCAGATATGATTTTTTTTAAAAAATGTAACAATGCAAAGTATAATCATGTTATTGGGGTTTTTTTAAAAAAAAGTTTGAAAAATCAATGAAAGTTTCCTAAAAATAAATAATTCAATAAAATTCAATGCCAAGCGCCACCTTTGCAGGACGGTTCATTTAATTCAGCTTCTATGCCGGCCAATCCCAAAAGACTCAGGACAGCTTCAAATTCTTAACCGTTTTTAATTTCCATCCATTCATAAAACTTTCCCCAGATTTTATAGTAGTTGGAATCTTCTTTATCCTTAAAAGTAAGTCGGTTCATGGTGGCACGTTCTAAAATCTCACGTAGCATTTCTCTTTCGTTTGGTATTTTATTCGATTTCCAGTTTTGTGCATATGCTATTCTAGCTGCTGTCAATAGAGGTACAATTTAAATATACGTCTCCCTTGTTTAAATTCTCTGGTAAGATGCCCAGAGAAGAAATATCTCTGGTTTAAATTCCATAGTCCTTCTTCTGCTGGAAGACTCGGCATGGAATAACTCCCTACACGTGGCCGCCTCTTCTGCTGACTGACAGCCCGTTGCCACTTCATGTGGCAGTCAGTTCCGCCGTCTCACCCACCAGGAAACACTTCCTGACACACCAGCCGAGAAGTATGAGCAGGAGGAGGGCGAGGGAGAACCTGCTCTCGGGAACCTGGGGTGGGGAAAGAGATCCAGCTGGACTTTTTAGCCAACGAACCGTCCCTAGAAATTCCAGCTTCAGTAGAAGTCTACCTCTGCCCCAAGAATGCTCTGAACCTTCGCAGACCTGGAGAGAAACCTCGGGTGGGTTGATTCTGTGGCTCCCCAGGAGGTGTTGTTGTTCAACCCTAGCTTGTCTTTTAGCGACGCTTAACCTGGTTAGGCCTCTAACCGGGTTTGTGAATTCTTTTGCCCTCTTTGCTGCGTGTTTTTTCCCCTCCCCGGACAGGTGAAACCTCTTCGCTGTGCAACCCAGCCCAAGTCTTGCCCTCTGCATACAACATTTAAAAAGTTTGGCCCAAAGTTACTTCATTGGTAACATTCGCGTCCAGCTTTCATGGGCGTTGAGCCGGTCCTTAAAAACCTGAAAAACGACATGCGTGAAGTCGCGTGAACCAACGTGTTGCCTATTTCTCGGGGAGTGAACGAGAGCATGCCGCAAGGATTGTGCAAAGCAGCAGGTAGAAGCCAGGAGAGGGTTACACAAACACACCCACAACACCGCTGCTCGTTGGCAGCTGGTCCTCGGCTTGCGTCGACGACCGGGAACCGAGAGTTTTTGTCGAGGGTTCAGGGAAGGGTGCCTGGTTTTACGCCCTTCTTTTGATGGAGGGAAGGGGAAAGGAGGGAAATAGAATACAGAGAGGAGAGGAGAGAAGAAGAGAAACAAGACCAGACCAGAAGAGAGAAAAAAGGGAAGGAACCAGAAGAGAAAGAGAAGGGAAAACAGAAGAGAAGGAAAGGGAAGGGAAGAGAAGAGAAAGAAGACCAGACCAGAAGAGAGAAAAGAGGGAAGAAACCAGAAGAGAAAAGAGAAGAGAGAAGGGAAGAGAACAGAAAACAAGACCAGAGCAGAAGAGAGAAAAGAGGGAAGACACCAGAAAAGAGAAGAGAAAAGAGAAGAGAAGAGAAAACAAGACCAGAGCAGAAGAGAGAAAAGCGGGAAGAAACCAGAAGAGAAAGAGAAGAGAAAAGAGAAGAGAAGAGAAAACAAGACCAGACCAGGAGAGAGAAAAGAGGGAAGAAACCAGAAGAGAAAGAGAAGAGAAAAGAGAAGAGAAAACAAGACCAGACCAGAAGAGAGAAAAGAGGGAAGAAACCAGAAGAGAAAAGAGAAGAGAGAAGGGAAGAGAAGAGAAAACAAGACCAGACCAGAAGAGAGAAAAGAGGGAAGAAACCAGAAGAGAAAAGAGAAGAGAGAAGGGAAGAGAAGAGAAAACAAGACCAGACCAGAAGAGAGAAAAAGAGGGAAGAAACCAGAAGAGAAAGAGAAGAGAAAAGAGAATGGAATGGAATAGAGTACAATTTACGGGAACAGAACAGAATAGGATTCAGAATAGAGGATAGAATAGAATAGAATAAAAGAAAATAGAATAGGATAGAGAATAGAATAGAATAGAATTCTTTATTGGCCAAGTGTGGTTGGACACACCAGGAATTTGTCTTTGGTGCAGATGCTCTCAGAGTACATAAAAGAAAACTTCTCTATTTCTCTAATTGCTACTTCCTGGCTGATGTCGCCCTTTGTTCGGCTGTTTTTAAACTTCCTCTCTTTTCCTGCCCTCTTTTGCCCCTTCTTAAGTTCTCCAGATCAGAGTTTCTGCAAATCTTGGATCTCTCTCTCTCTCTCTCTCTCTCTCTCTCTCTGTCTTCGGTATCAGTGACGTGGTTTGGCCCACGTCAATATCCTGCGCTCATCTGCCAAATATTGAGAAACAATCAATGATGCACCAGTCCAAAACTGGAAACTGCTTCTCTCCTTCCCAGATTCCACGCTCCGACTTGCTACAGGGGTGTGTCGAAGGAAAGATGTGTTCATTTGATGAACTGATTTAATGTGAATTGGGTCAGAAGAGGTAATCCTTGAACTCAAGACTGTTCTTTCCCCAGAGTTAAATTGTTGGGCCTGCCCCTCGCTGAGGCTGACAAATAGAAAATGATACGGTTTTAAATTTATAAGCTGTCCGGTGATGTAGATAACATGGGTAGCTTTCAGGAGATAGGTAGAAAAAGGAAGGAAGGAAGGAAGGAAGGAAGGAAGGAAGGAAGGAAGGAAGGAAGGAAGGAAGGAAGGAAGGAAGGACGAAGGAAGGAGGGAGGGAGGGAAGGAAGGAATATTATGGGGAGGAATAGGTTAAAAAATAAATAGATAAATAGAAGTAAGATACAGAGAGAGAGATACATCAGTGAGATAATGGTGAAGATAGATAAAGATGATAGACGATAGAGATAGACTGATAGATTGATGAATAGATAGATAGATGAGATAGAGAGATAGAAAGATGAGAAAGATACACACACAGAGATGAGATTTATATATACAGAGAGAGAAATAGAGATAAGAAATACAGACAGATAGATAGATAGATAGATAGATAGATAGACAGACAGAGAGAGAGACATAGAGAAAGATAAAGAGAGAGACATAGAGAGGTGATATAGATAGAGAGACAGAGTGAGATATTTTCTCTATATATGGAGAGAGAGGGAAAGAAAGAGATGAGATAGAGAGAGAGAGAGAGAGAGATAAATAGACAGACAAACAGATAAAGAAACAGAGGGAGGGAGGAAAGAAGGAAGGAAGGAAGGAAGGAAGGAAGATTAGGGAGGCTGGAAGGAAAAAAATAGAAGTTAGATATACAGAGAGAGAAAAGATAGAAAATATTCAGAAAACAGACATAGAAGATTGTTTGAAAGAGAGATAACTGTTTGGACAGCTAAACGGATGGATGGATGACAGAAGATAAGAAAAAAAACCCAACCCCACCGATAAACATCTAAAGCCAGGGAGGAGGAGGAGAAGGAAAACGATTATTAAATTTTATCCGTCTCCCGCACCCGTTTTCGCTCCAAATCTCTCCAGTGATGGCAGAGGAAAACACTCTTCTCTCCCTCTACCAGCCGTCAATCATTCTGCCTCGACCCACCAAATCCCGCGGCCAGGAGCAGCGAAGCAGTGAAACATACCAAATCTGCCAACGGCGAGAGGTACATGGTGATGGTGAAGACGCTGCAGAAAAGGCCCAGCTGGGCCAGGCGAGTGACGGGGTCGGGCACCATCAGGCTAAAATAGGCGTAGCCGAAGAGAAGGACCATCAGCAGGGCTGTTGTTTTCCTCAAGACGCCAAGCTGGAGAGCAAGGAAGAGAGAGAGAGAGATAGAGCAGTTTTAGAAACATAGAAGATTGACGGCAGAAAAAGACCTCCTGGCCCGTTTCATAAATTTAATAAATAAAAATTTCCTGTATTTTATCTGAGGATGGATCTATGTTTAGCCCAGGCATGTTTACATTCAGTTCCTCTGGATTGACCAACCACATCTGCTGGAAGTTTGTTCCAAGCATCTACTCCTCTTTCAGTCAAATAATATTTTCTCACGTTGCTTCTGATCTTTACCCCAACTAACCTCAGATTGTGGCCCCCTTGTCCTCGTCTCCACTTTCCTATTAAAAGCACTTCCCTCCCAAACCTTATTTAATCCTTTAACGTATTTGAATGTTTCGATCATGTCCCCCCATTTCCCTTCGGTCCTCCAGACCAGGGGTCTCCAACCTTGGCAACTTTATGAGGTATGGACTTCAACTCCCAGAATTCCTCAGCCGTCATGGCGTTCCCTGTATTTTATCTTAGGATGGATCTATGTTTATCCCAGGCATGTTTCAATTCAGTTCCTGTAGTTCCTTCCTTCCTTCCTTCCTCCCTCCCTTCTTTCTTTCCTTCTTTCCTCCTTCCTCCCTCCCTCCTCTTTCCTTCCTCCCTCCCTCCCTCCCTT
>NC_091962.1:12151087-12236446 GCF_031021105.1 Erythrolamprus reginae | reverse complement strand
GGACGCCGCGCCGCTAGCGAAAATTGAGTTGCCTACGCAACTTCGTATCCCCGGTATGAGTCCGAGCAAGATTTTCCTTCTGTACATGTGCGGGAAGCAAAATCTCACGAGGGGACACGCGCGTGAGAGAGATTTCGGCAATTTTTTCCTGCTGCGCATGCGCAGAAGCAAAAAAATTCACCGAAATCCCACATGTACACCCGTCCCCTCGCGAGATTTCACTTCCTATGCATGTGCAGAAACAAAATCTCGCTCGGACGAACGCCAGAGACACGAAGTTGTGTGCACAGCGCACAGGGAGTGACAACCCCCACCTGGGACAACATCCCTCCCCTCCAGGCCCACAATTTCCCACATTTCCATTTCTGGGCCTACCTGATTGAAGGCTCCCCTTCTGCGTCGGGATGTGGCCAGGCGGTATCAGAGCTGCGATGGAAGAAAGAGATGACGTTAAGTTTGGATAAGCCCAAATATCAGGATATGCCAAATCCTGAAACCTTTTTGCCCCTTCCGTCTTGATTCTCACATCCTTCTCTCTCTCTTTCCCCCCATTAGTAATGTAGTTCCACCCCCCAACCGCCCCTCACAGGCTCATCGTGGGGAGAAACGAGAGTCTAAAGCACCAAACGAGTTGTCGTCACTTAGCGACAAAAACAGGGAACGGGAACTCGGTCGTTCTGTGAAGCAGTCCCTAAGTGAAACACCCATGTTACAATCTTCCTGTCACCTTTCCTTTGATTTTTTTTGCAGACCCACAAAAATTATAACTTTGAAAGAACTGTATTTTATACTCTGAATGCAGCTTTTTTTTTCCAGCCCTAACTAACTAGCTGTTACCTTGCAGGCTGTTTCATTGTTACTCTCTGCGAATAATGTTTTCCAAGTCCTAAGTCTTTACAGGTTTTTCCCCCATTGTTCTAACTTGCTCCAGATGTTTCTTTCCAGCCCTAACCAGGTGCTAATGATGTTCCCAGCTCTTTGCTGCTTGCAAGTTCTTTCATTGTTACTCTCTGCAAAGAGTGTTTTCCAAGCCCTAAGTCTTTGGAGGTTTTTTCCCATTGCTCTAATTGCTCCGACTGTTTTTTTCCAGGTGCTAATGATGTTCCCAGCTTTTACTGGCTTGCAAGCTCTTTCATTGTTACCCTCTCAGAATAATTTTTTTAAAGCCCTTAACCAGGAAATAAAACAATACGCCAAAGCTGACCAGACTAAGGATGCTACCCAGATGGATACCTTATAAGCAGATTCTTTTCCCTATTTTCCTCCCCAAAAAGTAAGGTGCGTCTTATACTCCGAAAAATACTGTATTATTTTTCCCCTTGCCAAAGCGACTCTGAACGGTCGTTAAACGGGGCACCACTTCCACCACTAAATGAAGACCGCCTGTATGCACCACCACCCCGAATAAGTTTGAAGAAACAGAAATGGGGCAAAATTGTAATTGTAGCTACGCTGCTCCAGGCTTCCAAAGCAAATATTCTTTGTAGGTTAAGCCCAATGGATTACTTTTATTTTTAAAGAAAAAGTGGTTGGAGAAAAGGAGAGTCGGAAAAGCAATATTTAAACGCTGAAATACTTACTTTTCTTCCCAACCACCTTCACCTTCAGTTTAAGACAAGAGTCTCCGTGCCGGTGAATCGGTTTTGCTAGCCAAGAGAAAAGGAGAGGAAAAATATTTTCAAAAAAATCGAAGAGACTTATTTTTTTTTAAAAAAACAGATGAAATTTTTGTAAAAAATCAGCCGGTAACAATCAGAAAACCACAAGAATTTAAAATATGCCTCTCTCTAGCCTTTGAGTGTTCAAATAAGTAATGTTGCAGAAGTGAGCACTCATATTTTGAAACGGATGCAGTTTTTGGAGCCAAATTTAATGGGCGGGATTCTATTCTATTCTATTCTATTTCTCAATTCTAATATTTCTAAATTCTTATTCTAATTCCATCCCATTCCTTTCCCTTTCAATATTCTATTCTGTTCTGTTCTAATCTAATTCTCAAGTCTAATAATTTTCAAGTCTAATAATTCTAATTCTAATTTATTCTATTCTATTCTAACTCTCAATTCAAAACATATATCTATATTCTATATTCTATTTTCTTTCTTATTCTATTCTAATTTCTAGTTCTACTACTACTACTACTAATAATAATAATAATTTATTAGATTTGTATGCCGCCCCTCTCCGAAGGCTCACAGCAATAATGAACAATATATCAAATCCAATACTTAAAAAACATTTAAAAACCCATATCACTAAAATAACAATACAACTCAATCATACCATACATAAATCATATTGGCAAGGGGATGTCTCAATTTCCCCATGCCAGGCAACATAGGTGGGTTTTCAGCAATTTACAAAAGGCAAGGAGGGTGGGGGCGGTTCTAATCTCCGGGGGGAGTTGAATCCAGAGGGCCGGGGCCGCCACATAGAAGGCTCTTCTCCTGGGGCCCGCCAGACAACATTGTTTAGTCAACAGGACCCGGAGAAGGCCAACTCTGCGGGACCTAATCGGGTGCTGGGATTCGTGCGGCAGAAGGCGGTACCCAAGGTAATTCTAATTCCATCCCAATGTCCTAATCTTATTTTTATCTTTTAATGTTTCCGCCACGGATCAACAAAAAAGCCCGCGAATATTTCCCCCTCATCGCCGAAAGGGAAACTTACAAATATAATAATATTCGTGGCCCTCCCGAAATTCTTTGCCGAGGGTGAACGGCGTGAAGCGCTGGAATTTTTCGGAGAGCCGCTCGGGACCGTGTAGAGCGTCCGGCCGATTGCACTGCCAACGGACTTGCTCCTTGGACCGCGGTTTGCAGGTCTCGTACTCCTCTCGCTCCACCAGGTACAACGTGTATCGCTCCATGGAGTGGACGGGGATGTTGTTATCCTCGTAGTGGGGACAGATGATGTCCAAATATTCGTTCAGCCGCACCTCGACAGTGTAGTCCTCTTGCGCAAACCTAAAAACCGATATAAAAACGAGGCTTAAAAATACGAATGCGCAGAGATGGATCGATTGACGGCCGATTCGCGAGGCCAAAAAGATTCAGGATAATAATAATAATAATAATAATAATAATAATAATAATAATAATAATTTAGATTTGTAGGCCACCCCTCTCCGAAGACTCGGGGGGGCATACTTTGAAATTTGGGACAGATGGCATCCATGGATTCGGCACAGGAAAACTAAATGAAAAGAAAGAGCTAAGATTGAAGCACATTATGTAAATATATATATGTAGAAAATGCATAACGTATTTATTAATTTATTTATTGGATTTGTATACTGCCCCTCTCCATGGACTTATGGCGGTTCACAACCAACATAGAATACATAATAACATAATAAAACAATTTGATCCAATTAATAAGAGTTAAAAGAATTAAAGACATCCTAAAAACTGAAAAACAATTAACATTCATTAGTATAATAGTATATAGAAGAGTAAACCTCTAAGTGTACAAATATTCAGCATAATAGTATAAAATATAAATATATCATCTATTTTATTAAAATAAGACCAAGTGCAGCGCGATTAAATGTATATAAGTTTACAAAATGTAACCAAGCTCAAAAGAAAAATAGATAGATAGATAGATAGATAGATAGATAGATAGATAGATAGAAAGAGAGATATGATATAGATATATAGCTTGAGATAGATAGATAGATAGATAGATAGATAGATAGATAGATAGATAGATAGATAAAGAGAGATATGATATAGATAGATAGATAGCTTGAGATTGATTGATCGATAGATTAGATAGATAGATAGATAGATAGATAGATAGATAGATAGATAAGATAGATAGATAGATTAGATAGCTAGATGATAGCTAGATGATAGCTAGATATAGATAGATTAGATAGCTAGATAGCTAGATAGCTAGATAGCTAGATAGCTAGATAGATAGATAGATAGATAGATAGATAGATAGATAGATAGATAGATAGATAGATAGATACTGTACTTACTGTATTTATTATGGTTGGGTTTTTTTTGTTTTTTTTAAGTGAAAAATTAATAAACTTTATTTTTTTAAAAATATGGAGAATCCTTTATAACTTGACATCTCCATCGTCGTCCTTACTAACAACCTTGCAAGGTAGACCACCCGCCCCCGAGAGAGGAATGGGGATCCACAGCCAAGGAGGCAGACCTACTCAACGGCTACGGGATTCTTTCGACTTGCTTAATAACGAGAGTGGGAGAGACTCGCTTAATGACTAGCTTTAATGCCCACGGTGATTTGCTTAATAACGATAGTGGCCGTGACTAGCTCACTTTAGGGAATCTACGACCCAAGGAGGGAATCCAGGTTTGTTTAACGATGATGTGATCCCCTTAGTGGTTTGCTTAATAAAATAACGGAAAAGGGTGTATAAAGCTTGTTTAATTACTACCTCGCTTAGCAACGGATCTGGCCTTGGGCTGTAGATTCCCTGACTTATGACATGTGGTTGTAAGTCCAGGACTACCTCTAATACAGGCTGACCTTAAGGGCTGCCAGTAGTTAAATAACAAGGAAGAGACCTGTCAATCAATTTAAGAATTAAACTATAAGGTATCCTTTCTTGAGCTTGGATTATTTCAAATCCAGTTTGATTCTCCGTCCAGCGAGGGGATGGACTGCGTTGTTGCCTTTTAATTCCAAATATTGCTAGTTGCATTCTTCAATCCCCTGGCAATTGAAATACATTCGGTGGCATTACCGTCTTTGCTTCGTTGCTGGCTTGTTTTTTAATCTCTTTTTAATCGTGTCGTTTTCCAACAGCGGGCTTTGCAAATCCAATAAACGGAAATTAAACACTTCTCTCTCTCTCTTTTTTTTAATCAAGCATGTCTTGGAATGATCAAGAAGCGCCTGAGAGGGCCTCCAAAACCTGATGGAATAACTCCAGTTCCTATCAGCCACAGCCAAGGTGGGTTCCCTAGGCTAACTCGGCTAAACAATCGGTTTAAAGGCATTAACCTTGTATTTTATCATTATTATTATTATTGGCTTGACAAACAAGCAAGAGACACAAAGATGAGAGACAGGAAGGAACAAATAGATGCTCATTGAGATGGAAGGAATAGATAAATACAGATGGAGAAAGAAGGAAGGAAGGAAGGAAAGAGGAGAAGGAAGGAAGGAAGGAAGGAAAGAGAAGGAAGGAAGGAAGAAAGGAAGGAAGGAAGAGTTAGATGCATATTGAGATGGAAGGAATAAATAAATACAGATGGAGAAAGAAGGAAAGGAAGGAAAGAGGAGAAGGAAGGAAGAAAGGACGGAAGGAAGGAAGAGTTAGATGCATATTGAGATGGAAGGAATAGATAAAATACAGATGGAGAAAGAAGGAAAGGAAGGAAAGAGGAGAAGGAAGGAAGAGAGGAAGGAAGGAATGAATGAAGGAAGAGTTAGATGCATATTGAGATGGAAGGAATAGATAAATACAGATGGAGAAAGAAGGAAAGGAAGGAAAGAGGAGAAGAAAGGAAGGAAGGAAGAGTTAGATGCATATTGAGATGGAAGGAATAGATAAAATACAGATGGAGAAAGAAGGGAAAGAAGGAAAGAAGGAAGGAATAGCAGAATAACAGAGCTGGAAGGGACCTTGGAGATCTTATAGTCCAACCCTCTGCTCAAGCTGGAGATGGACTTGTCCTTGGTCTAACTCTAAAGCAATAACGCAGGGCATCCTCGTCTTACAGAAGTGACCACAGCCCCATGAGAATTTTTTTTAAAAAAAACCAGCTTAGACTCAGCCCAAGTCCTTGCGCTTACGACCGTCACAGAATCCCTACTGACCTGGGATCAAAAGGCAGGCCCTTGGCAACACCAGTATGTTTTTACTTCGGTTGCAAAATCCCAGTGTGTGTGTGTGTGTGTCACATGATCGTCCTTGGGACCCACCCTATCCCAATTTAACAGATAAACAGAGTTGTAAAGGGGCCTTGGAGGTCATCTAGCCCAACCCCAGGCCCCAGTCTCTTTTTAAAAGTTTCTGGGGGATGAAACCTGTGTTAGCAAAAACATCCGAAGAGAAGGATTGAGGGGTCGTGATTTCCGACCGTCTCCAAAGGGGTGAACAGTGCAATCAGGCAGTAGGGAAAGCGAGTCGGATGCTTAGCTGCATAGCTAGAGGTATCACAAGCAGGAAGAGGGAGATTGTGATCCCCTTATATAGAGCGCTGGTGAGACCCCATTTGGAATAATACTGTGTTCAGTTCTGGAGGCCTCACCTCCAAAAAGAGATGGATCAAATTGAACGGGTCCAAAGACAGGCGACAAAAATGGTGGAAAGTTTCAAGCATAAGAGACTTCATGAACTCCATCTGTCTAGTCTGGAGGACAGAAGGGAAAGGGGGGACATGATCAAAGCATTTAAATATGTTAAAGGGTTAAATAAGGTTCAGGAGGGAAGTGTTTTTAATAGGAAAGTGAACACAAGAACAAGGGGGCACTATCTGAGGTCAGTTGGGGGAAAGATCAGAAGCCACGTGAGAAAATATTATTTTACTGAAAGAGGAGTAGATCCTTGGAACAAACTTCCAGCAGACATGGTTGTAACTGAATTGAAACATGCCTGGGATAACCATAGATCCATCCCAAGATAAAATACCGGAAATAGTATAAGGGCAGACGAGATGGACCAGGAGGTCTTCTTCTGCCCTCAATCGTCTATGTTTCTATGTTTCTAAACAAGGTCAACCACGAAACCTGGTTTACCTTGTTCCCAAAAGTCCAGGCAGGACATTAATCTCGTAAGGAGGGAGAAATATACAAGCGAGCGGAGGATCTACACCCGGACGACATTCCAAAGGCGAAGTTAGTTATTAAAGGTTTCTCCGCTTCCCCACGCAGCTGGGAACGGAGGGAACAAACCACGGCTTCTCCCAAACCGGTTTGACGGGGCCTCCCTTCGCCAAGGCGGCCGATCCTTTGGCAGAACAATAAACCACTTTTAAGCGCCCTTAAAAGAGAGATACAGCACAGGTGGTGCCCTGGGGGGGTTCCCACCACCCAAGATCTGACAACCCCCCCTTGGCAAATATTTACCCAGGAAGGTGGGCAAAAAAGGGGGAATCCTGGCTAATTATTATTATTATTATTATTATTATTATTATTATTATTATTATTATTATTTAGATTTGTATGCCGCCCCTCTTCGCAGACTCTGCAGGCTAAGTTGGAGAGGGAGAAATGAAAGAAATAAAAATAAAATAAAGTAAAGTAAAGTAAAGTAAAGTAAAGTAAAGTACAGTAAAGTAAAATAAAATAAAATAAAATAAAATAAAATAATAAAATAAAATAAAATAAAATAAAATAAAATAAAATAAAATAAAAATAAAAATACATTCAGGGTTTGGGAAGCTGGCAAGCCAACGGCAGCGAAAGGCGAAAATTTTAGTTGAGCTGGAATGGATGTGTGTGTGTTTGTGTGTGTTGCTGTGTTTGTGTGATGCCCAAATTCAGTGAAAGGTGAACATTTTAGTTCAGCTGGAATGGGTGTGTATTTGTGTGTGTGCTTGTGTGTCTATGTGTGTGGTGCCCAGGTGAAAATTTTAGTTCAGCTGGAATGGGTGTGTATTTGTGTGTGTGTTTGTGTGTCTATGTGTGTGGTGCCCGAATGCAGCAAAAAGCGAAAATTTTAATTGAGCTGGAGTGTGTGTGTGTATGTGTGTGTTTGTATGTTGCCTTAATCTACAGATGAAGAAATAAAATAATGATCCCAGGTGCCGGAAGCCACAAACCAGATGTTCTGCAGATGTTGCCCTACCGTCTTTTTGGTCCTGAACATCTGGGGAAAGTATTTTGGGCTCCCGAAGAAACAAGAGAGTGAAAAATTCAGGAGGTGGCATTTTATTTGAGGAGGATCAAGAAAAAAGGGGGTTTATGCAGGAATTAAATGGGCATTGGACTATAAGATCTCCAAGGTCCCTTCCACTCTTGTTATTCTGCTATTCTTCCTTCCTTCCTTCTTTCCTTCCTTCCTTTCTTCTTTCATTCCTCCGCCTCCAATTCCCTTCCTTCCTTCCTTTGTTTTCCTTCCTTCCTTCCCTTCCCTCCTTTCCTTCCTTCCTTCCTCTACCTCCAATTCCCTTCCTTCTTTTTCCTTCCTTCCTTCCTCTACCTCCAATTCCCTTCCTTCCTTTTCCTTCCTTCCTTTTCCTTCCTTCCTCTACCTCCAATTCCCTTCCTTCCTTCCTTCCTCTACCTCCAATTCCCTTCCTTCCTTTTCCTTCCTTCCTTCCTTTTCCTTCCTTCCTTCCTTCCTCTACCTCCAATTCTCTTCCTTTCTTCCTTCCTTTTCCTTCCTTCCTTCCTTCCTCTACCTCCAATTCCCTTCCTTCCTTTTCCTTCCTTCCTTCCTTCTTCTACCTCCAATTCTCTTCCTTTCTTCCTTCCTTTTCCTTCCTTCCTTCCTTCCTTCTTCTACCTCCAATTCTCTTCCTTCCTTCCTTCCTTCCTTCCTTTTCCTTCCTTCCTCTACCTCCAATTCCCTTCCTTCCTTTTCCTTCCTTCCTTCCTCCCTCTCTTCTCCATCACTGGGGTTTTTTTTTTTAAAAAAGAAGCAACTGCACAGCCATTCATCCAGAACAGTCTATAGAGGCTCTCCTGCTTGGAGCTGGGGGTTGGGCTAGATGACCTCCAAGATCCCTTCCGACTGTAGTCATCTAGCAGCCAAATGGGTTATGATTTCCTCCGCCCCCCCCCCCGCCAGTCTTAAAAACACAGCCCCTCCCTCTGTTTTCCTCCCTGGAGTTGTCACCACCAGGCGCTTGACCAAACAACCCTCTTCTGTCTCAAGGAGAAAAGAGGAAAAACTTTGCAAGATGTTTTTCTCGCCCAGAAAAAATAACAGGAGGGAGGCTTAGGCTTCCTGCCCCGAATAACCCTGGCGCCGTCCCTTGGCTGCTGGCCAAAGCCTGGCGGGAAGGAAGAGGCCCCAGGCCAGCAGGACGCCCGCCCGTCCTGGGAAAGGAGGGCTTGGTTGACCCCCTCTTACTAACTTTCCCCCCTCCGCGCCTGGCCTGGCCAAGATTTCTTTCCACCTGGTTGAGTTTCTGCAATGTGGATCCAAAGTCCAGGCCTTTTTAAAAAAAATTAAAAATTAAAAGAGGGGGAGGAGGAGGAGGGAGGGGATGTTGTGCGTAACGTCTACAAGTTTAATTTGATTTATTAAAATGTATAAGCCGCTCAATTCCTTGCAAACGTTGTGTGGCATACAATTAAAATAACAACAACAACAATAATATAAAACAGTTAAAACCCCAGAAATAAAAACAATAGGAAGCTTCTCAAGGTGAAGCAAACTAAGGACCAGTACAGAAAAACTGTAACTCAATGTGTAGTAGTAGTAGTAGTAGTAGTAGTAGTAGTAATAGTAATAATAATAATAACAACAACAACAATATAAAACAGTTAAAACCCCAGAAATAAAAACAATCATTCAACGGACATTCAAAGATGGGAGACCCTCCTCATTTTCACCCGCTTTCCGAAGCTGCATGTAGTCGCAAGGGACCTTAGAGGTCATCTAGACCAGCCTGACCCTTAACAGGTTCAACGGAGACAGAAGGGACCTTAGAGGTCACCTAGGGAGACCCTACCACCATTTCTGACCCTGCTTAGATGACTCTCTTCTGATTTTCTGACGACGTGATAGAGTGCTCCTTCAAGTGGAGGCTCCATCTCCTCCGTCGATTCTCAGCAGAGTTGGAAGGGGCGTTAAAGGTCTTCTAGCCCAGCCCCTCAAGCAGGAGACACAAGGTCCCTTCCAGCTCTGTTATTCTGCTATCCCTTCCTTCCTTGCTTCCTTCCTTCCTTCTCTCCTTCTTTCTTTCCTTGCTTCCTTCCTTTTTTCCTTCCTTCTCTCCTTCTTTCTCTTTCTTTCTTTCCTTCCTTCTCTCCTTCTTTCTTTCCTTCCTTCCTTCCTTCTCTCCTTCTTTCTTTCCTTCCTTCCTTCCTTTTTTCCTTCCTTCTCTCCTTTCTTACTTCTCCTTCCTTCCTTCTCCATCACTGGGTTTTTTTTAAAAAAAGAAGCAACTGTGCACAGCCATTAATCTGGAATAGGTTTTCCTGCTTTGAGCCAGGGGTTAGACTAGAAGACCTCGGAAGTCTCTTCTAATGCTGATATTCTGTTAAAAACCTTCCTTCTACCAGTTATGACATCCCTGAGAGGTAGCCTAGCTCCAAAATCACCAAGTCAGCTTCTCTGGAGCAGAAGAAGGATTAAGAACCTCGTAGCTCCTTGCTTACTGCAGAGTCACCTGAACGCTGAGTGGCAAATCAACAGAATTAATAAATACATCATTCGACGCCTTCACATCTTCCTGTCTTCCTTCAATCTAGGTTCCTTCTTGGGCCCGTGGCAAAGGAAGAGGGGAGGTGTAGTCCTGACAGAGGGGTCCCCAAACCTGGCAACTTTGAAGACTGGTGGACTTCAACTCCCAGAATCCCCCAGCCAATGGGGAATTGTCTACATCAGAGGCCTTCAAACCTGGCAACTTTAAGAACTTGTGGACTTCAACTCCCAGAATCCCCCAGCCAATGGGGAATTGTCTACACCAGAGGCCTTCAAACTTGGCAACTTTAAGAACTTGTGGACTTCAACTCCCAGAATCCCCCAGCCAATGGGGAATTGTCTACATCAGAGGCCTTCAAACCTGGCAACTTTAAGAACTTGTGGACTTCAACTCCCAGAATCCCCCAGCCAATGGGGAATTGTCTACATCAGAGGCCTTCAAACCTGGCAACTTTAAGAACTTGTGGACTTCAACTCCCAGAATCCCCCAGCCAATGGGGAATTGTCTACACCAGAGGCCTTCAAACTTGGCAACTTTGAAGACTTGTGGACTTCAACTCCCAGAATCCCCCAGCCAGCATAGTTTGAAGACCTCTGGTATAGACAATTTCTGCTTGATTGGGGGATTCTGGGAGTTGTAGTCCACAAGTCTTCAAAGTTGCCAAGTTTGAAGGCCTCGGTCTTGACATCTGGCAGCCTGCTGCTAAGAATTTATATTTATATTTATATTTATATTTATATTTATATTTATATTTATATTTATATTTATATTTATATTTATATTTATATTTATATTTATATTTATATTTATATTTATATTTATATTTATATTTATATTTATATTTATATTTATAGAACTATATTCAAAGCAGCACGAAGCTTACAACTTCAGCCTGATGATGGTGAATGTGATTTCACCGAAACGTCGCATAGAAAACATGTGATACATACATACATACATACATATTTGCAAACAGACACCCATTTAATGTGTGTGTGTGTGTGATGTTTTTTGTCGAGTCTATAGTATAAATCTACACTACAGATCTATAGTCGTCTCCCTTCCTTTTCATTATCAGCAAAAATATATTACACACACATACACACACACATAATGTATCGCTGGTTGCAAAAATAAATAAAAGAAAAATAACCAGGGAAATCGGGATATGGACAAACTGAGGAGGAGGAGGAGGAGGAGAGGAGACCACCTGGAGAGGCCCCAGCCTTGAGGCGTTCACAACAGGACACAGCTGCCCCCGGTTTCTTGGCAAAGCCAAACAATCTCCGCGAAAACAAGGTTGTTTTAACCCTCCCACTGCCACAAAACGACCCACAATCTCTTCAAAACCCAGCAGGGAAACTTTGCGCTCGCCCTATGCTCAGAGGCACATCTCCACCTCCACACGTCCTGCAAATTCCAGGAACGTCACCCCCCCAAAATAAGAGAACCCCAGAAAAAGACAAGAAACCTTTTTCCTGACTTGCCCGAATCTCTCCCCGCCCCCCCCCCAGAGTCCCAATCCCCCCCCACACCCCAAATTTTAACCGGGTTCAACCCCAAGTAAGCAGTTAAGTGATAACCCCGCCTTGCTCGAAGGGAGATTTGCAGACGGCGGGTTGCAGAATGACCTCGGGAAGAAGAGAAAGAGGCGCCTGTCATCGGAACTCCCCGCCACTTGAAAGCCCAGCTCCAGACTGGCAAAGCATTATACATGTGATGAGATAGGAGCTGGTTAGAAAGGAGTTTATTAGGAAGCACCGCGGCTTAGCGTTGAAGATAATAAGAGATTTTTGTTGTAATGAAGTTGGAATGAAGTATTAAGGCTTGAATTAAAAAAACAAGAACATTGGTTTATCTGGATGACAAAATTAAGGGAGTTGTGGCAATAGGGAAAAAATGATGTATTATACGGAAATCAAATAAGTATGAATTTAGAATTGTTTTGTGTGATTGCATATGGTTTACTGACACGACACTGCCTTTTATTGTAATGAAAATAGATGGTATATTACATTGTATAATTGCATGTGGAAAGGAATTTTTTTCTTAAAAAAAAATTACCCAGGAAAAAAGAAAGGACTTTCTCTCTCTCTCTCTTTCTTTCTTTCCTTCCTTCCTTCCTTCTTTCTTTCTCTCTTTCTTTCTTACTTACTCTTTCTTTCTCTCTCTCTCTCTCTTTCTTTCTTTCCTTCCTTCTTTCTCTTTCTTTCTCTCCCTCTTTCTCTTCCTTTCCTTCCTTCCTTCTTTTTTCTTTCTTTCTCTCTCTTTCTCTTTCCTTCTTTCTTTCTCTCTTTCTTTCCTGCTTTCTCTTTCTTTCTCTCTTTTTCCTTCCTTCTTTTTTTCTTTTTTTCTTTCTTTCTCTCTCTCTCTCTCTCTTTCTTTATTTCTCTCTCTCTCTCTTTTTCTTTCTTTCCTTCTTTCTCTCTTTTTCTTTTTTCCTTCTCTCTCTCTCTTTCTTTCTTTCATAGGCCACCCTTCTCCAAGCAGACTCAGGGCAGCTTACAAGGGTAAAAAAACCCATAATAATAAAATACAATTATAATGAGAGAAGGTTTCCAAACCTTCTCTCCTGGCTTCAAACATTTGAAGGGTATTTTTATTATTATTATTTCTACCAGATTGGCAAGAGACGCCGGCCGAGTAGATGCTACTAGGAAGAGCAAGGAGGCACACCGAGGAGTATCTGCAACCTGGGAGCCGTCTGGGAGAGCCCCGTGGCCAGATAGGCGTCCGATAAATGTAAGGATCATAACAATAACAACTGCCGCTGCCCACTCCCTTCCGAGCGAGGCTGCCTCCTCCCGTTTTCACGCCCGTGTGACTGTTCCCAGGTGCGGGCCAGGTGCCAAGGCAGGCCTACACACAGTGGCTATTTACAAATCCCAGCTCTCTCTCCCCCTGCCAGTCCCTCCTCCAAGGTGGAGAATAAGGGGGGCCTCCTGCCCAGTAACCCCCCACCCTTCTCCCTCTGGGGTCTTCCCCTTCCCACAACAGTTGGCAGGAAGGAAACCCCCCACAGCTGTCCATCAAAAGTTTGGCTGGGGGGGGTTAACTTTCGGCTAGAGAGAGAGAGAGAGATGCGAAAGGGGGGGAACGGGTGTGCAAGTGTGCAAATTTGCACGGAGCACCCTATCTGGCAAGGCTTTGGAGCTGGCACCCGGGGGTTTGCAACAAGGGCCCAGTTTGGGGTGCCACCGAAAAACAGGGAAGGTGTTGGGACATTTTTGACTCGGGAAGTGGACATCGGGTAGCTGGGAATGGGGTATTTATTTGTTTATTAGTTAGTTAGTTAGTTAGTTAGTTAGTTAGTTAGTTAGTTAGTTAGTTAGTTAGTTACTTACTTACTTACTTACTTACTTACTTACTTACTTACTTACTTACTTTGTATGCCGCTCCGAGTCTTCGGAGAGGGGCGGCATACAAATCTAATTAATAATAATAATAATAATAATAATAATAATAATAATAATACTTAATTAATTAGTTAGTTAAATTCCTATGCCCCCCTTCTCCGCAGACTCAGAGAATAAAATACAATGCAAAATAGACAGGAGAAATCCAACCGAAAACAACCCTGAAACCCCAAAGATATAAAACCAGGTATTCACATTCATGGTTTGGGGGCGCTCGGGATGGGGGGGGGGAACACCCCTTCTCCCCTTTGCAGGAAACTGGGGGGGATGCAAAGGCTGGCCGGGTCTTAAATTGAGGCGGTGGGCTCGCTTGTGAACCCAAAACGCAGCCAAAAGCGCATTTTGCCAGTCTTCCAAATAATTCCCCCTTTGGGGTGGGGTGGGGGGGTCTGGAAGCCTGCTGGGTGGCCGGGCAAGCCAGAGGGGCCTCCGATGAAACTGGAGACCCCCCGTTTTCCCCCGATCCGGGGAAGGGGGGAGAGAAGAGGGGGGTCGCAGAAGGCGCGCCTCGCTCCCTCTCCAAGCGCGCAGGAGCCAGCCTGGAGGGCGCCTTATTAAGGAGAGGACCGGCCCAAATCGGGGGGATTGCTTGAAAGGACTGGGGGTTGGGGGGGGGTCTCTGCCCCTCCGAGCCTAGAAGCTGCCCTGCGCCCCCTCCCGGTCTCTCTCCCAGAGCCCCCCCCCCCCCCCAGCGGACGCGAACTCACTTGGGGTTGGTGCTGTTCCAAAACACCGTGTGCCTTTGTCCGGATACCAGGCTCAGGGCGCAGCAGAGACCGAGGAGGGGGGTCCACGGTGGGAGATCCATCAGCCCGCAGTCTCCACTCTTCTTTCTTTCTTTCTTTCTTTCTTTCTTTCTTTCTTTTCCTTCTTTCTTTCCTCCTTCCTGTCTGTCTGTGTGTCTTCTTTCTTTCTTTCTCTTTCTTTCTTTCTTTTTTCTCTTTCTTTCCTTCTTTCCTTTCCTGTCCTTCTTACCCCTGTCCTTTCCTCTCTTCTCCTTTTCCTCTCTCTCTCTTTCTTTCCTTCCCTTTCTGTTTGCTTCTTCCCTTCTTGCTTGCTCGCTTGCTTTGCTCGCCTCCTCCGACGGCGCGCACCAGCTCAGACTCGCTCGTTCGCCCTGGGGCGCTCCCGCCTTCGCTCCGTGCCGCGCTGGCTGCCTCGCCTAAACCGAGCCAGGCGTCCCAGCCCTGCTTTTAAGTACTGGGCGGAGGGGCCGCCCCTGCCGGGCCGACGAGAAAAAGAGAGAGAGAGAGAGAGAAGCGAAGGGAGCGAGGCGGGGTTGCCGGCTGAGTGACCCCAAGCGGCGGCCGTGGCTCGACGCCTTGCCTTGGGCGAGCGCCAGACACGCTGCGCTTAGACAGCAATTGTCGCCAAACAAGTCAAACGTCGTCTTTCCAGGAGCAGCGGGTTGGGCTAGAGGACCTCTGGGTGCCCCTTCCGACTCTTATTATTCTCTATATTCTCTGTGAGCAGGAATAAGAGGAGATCTCATATATCATATATATTTTCTTCCTTTCATATATCTTCTCCTCTATTTTATATTTTTATTTATATATATTACCTCATTTTGGACAAAATAAAAATAAATAAATAAATAAATAAATAAATAAATAAATAAATAAATAAATAAATAAATAAATAAATAAATAAATAAATAAATAAATAAATAGGTCTCCAAGGTCCGGTCCAACTGTGTTATTCTCTATTCTGAGTAGGGGGTGGGCTAGAGGACCTCTGGGTGCCCCTTCCGACTCTTATTATTCTCTATATTCTCTGTGAGCAGGAATAAGAGGAGATCTCATATATCATATATATTTTCTTCCTTTCATATATCTTCTCCTCTATTTTATATTTTTCTTTATATATATTACCTCATTTTGGACAAAATAAATAGATAGATAGATAGATAGATAGATAGATAGATAGATAGATAGATAGATAGATAGATAGATAGATAGATAGATAAATAGGTCTTCAAGGTCCGGTCCAACTGTGTTATTCTCTATTCTGAGCAGGGGGTGGGCTAGAGGACTTCTGGGTGCCCCTTCCAACTTGGGACTAGAAGACCTCTGGGTGCCCCTTCCAATTTGGGACTAGAAGACCTCTAGGTGCCCCTTCCAATTTGGGACTAGAAGACCTCTAGGTGCCCCTTCCAATTTGGGACTAAAGACCTCTGGCTGTCCCTTATACCATTTCAGGCAGGTGGCTGTCTAATCTCTCTGTTATTCTCTATTTTCTGAGTGGAGGGGGTGGGTGGGGGTGGGCTAGAAGACCACTGGGTGTCCCTTCCAACGTGGGAAAAGGCAACTCAGCGGCAGGAGCATCGTCCTCCTTCAGAAGTCGTGGGTGCTCCAACTTTTTAAGGGTTTCTCGGAAGAGATTTAGACAGCCATTTAGTCTGAAACGGTATTAGGGTCACCGGCTCAAGCAGGGGGTCAGACTAGATGACCTCCAAGGTCCCTTCCCATTCTATTATTCTCTATTCTGAGCAGTGGGTTGGACTAGATGACCTCCTAGGTCCCTTACGACTCTGTTATTCAGCATCCCTGCTCCGAGTCCTCGGAGAGGGGCAGCATGCAAATCTAAATAATAATAATAATAATAATAATAATTATTATTATTATTATTATTATTATTATCATTATCATTATTATTATTGTATTATTATTATTATTATTATTATTATTATTATTATTATTATTATTATTATCCCCACTCGCCCAGCTTCGGTGCCGGACTACAATTCCCATCTCCACCAGCCTTAAGGAAATTTGAGGCAGGAGACTTGTCGTCTCCATTTTAGCCTTAACACCGTATTTATTTCATTTTTATTTATTTTTTCATGCTTTACCTTGTGGTTTTTCGGGGTTTGCAAGCAGCCTCAGCGTCTCCTCTAAGACAGATACAAGAAAAAATAACAACCAGAGAGTTTTCCCAAACAACAACAACAACAGCAAGGAGACAGCCACAAATTCCACAAAGAAAGATCCCAAAAACTTTCGGGCTGATAAAAGTGTCTGCAGAACAGAATCCCCTCCAAGCGGTTTATACAAAGAAAGGCAAGAAAACAATAGGGGGAAAACCAGGAGAAACAAAAGGCCATCTCCATGCAAATAAAACCAGAATAATAAAAGAGCAAAGTTACAAGGGACTCTTGCCCTGTAGCTCTGGGGAAGCATTTGGAAGCGGGCAAAGAGAATAAATAAAATAGAAGAGAATAAAAAGAAGAGAATAAGCGCCCCATCCCTGCCCTAACGCTTTCCCTCTTATTAGTACCCATTTCATGTATATAAACGGTGTTAAATCTATGTATACTACCAATACATACTTGACGAAATAGAATAGAACAGAATAGAATGCAGTGGTACCTCTACCTAAGAAGGCCTCTACTTATGAACTTTTCTAGATAAGAACCGGATGTTCAAGATTTTTTTTGCCTCTTCTCAAGAACCATTTTCCACTTACAAGCCCCGAGCCTCCGAAACTGTAACCGGAAAAGGCGGGGAGAAGCCTCCGTTGAGCCTCTCTAGCAATCTCCTGGGAGGAAACAGGGCCGGAAAAGGCAGGGAGAAGCCTCCGTGGGGCCTCTCTAGGAATCTCCTGGGAGGAAACAGGGCCGGAAGAGGCAGAGAGAAGCCTCCGTGGGGCCTCTCTAGGAATCTCCCGGGAGGAAACAGGGCGGGAAGAGGCGGAGAGAAGCCTCCGTGGGGCCTCTCTAGGAATCTCCCGGGAGGAAACAGGGCCGGAAGAGGCGGAGAGAAGCCTCCGTGGGGCCTCTCTAGGAATCTCCTGGCAGGAAACAGCCAGAAAAGGTGGGGAGAAGCCTCCGTGGGGCCTCTCTAGGAATCGCCTGGGAGGAAACAGGGCCGGAAGAGGCAGGAAGAAGCCTCCGTGGGGCCTCTCTAGGAATCTCCTGGGAGGAAACAGGGCTGGGGGAAAAAGCTTCGAACAAAGCTGCATTCAGAGTATAAGACACACCTGCGTCTTATACTCCAAAAAATACAGTATTTATTTATTGGTTTGTTTGTTTAAATAAATAATAAAAATGATAATAAAATAAAATAATGAAAATGATAATAAAATAAAATAATAAAAATAAATAATAATAAAGGAAAATAAATAATAATAATAAAAACAAGGCCAGAATTTGGAACCTTGGGGAGCCGGCAATTAATACTGGATATTATGCCAGAATTACAACACCGGTGATCGTTTTAGAAATTAGCCCATCAGGCATCCTCATTGTTCTCCATCCCTTTTTAATATATTCTTTTTAATTGAACACTTGGAAGAAGGGAGATAAGCCACCACGAGAGACAGAACAGGAGGGTTATTTAAAAAAAAAAAATTAGAAACAGACTGAAGAAATTAATGGAAGGAAAAAAATTAAAGCTGTTTTTTTTAAAAAAATGCATGGAGGTTACAGCTCTGTGAAATATCATTAATTAGCTGTGAATAATTAGGTATAGATGTCACGTTGAGGGACTAAGAATCTCGGTTGAATGTGGCAGCGAGCGACACAATAGGAACCTCCGTACGGGATTTGGAAAGCCTGCATCTTCCTTCCTTCCTTCCTCTCTTCCTTCCTCTCTTCCTTTCTTCTTCCCTTCCCCCTTCCATCCATCCATCCTTCATTCCTTCCTCCTTTCCTCTCCCTTCCTCCTTCCTTTCTTATTCCCTTCCCCCTTCCTTCCATCCTTTTTTCCTCCTTTCCTCCCTTCCTCCTTCCTTTCTTCTTCCCTCCCCCTTCCTTCCTTCCTTCCTTCCTTTTTCTTCCCTTTCTCCATTCTTTCTTCTTCCCTTCCACCTTCCTTCCTTCCCGCCTTCCTCCCTTCCTTCTTCATTCCTTCCCCCACTCCCATACACCTGGTGCAAGGCTGCCTCCCATACACTGCGCCAGAGAGAGAAACCCAGGCGTGCGAGAGGGGGGAATCTCCTGCCCCTTTGACTGAAAGGTGGCAGCTGCATCTACCTGCTTCCTCTTCCTTCCCATGCTGAAGGGCTCCCCTCTTTTCTCGCTTGCTCGCTTTCTTTCCTTCACTGTGGTGACTCCTCAATTTGGCTGAAGCCGAGTTGATCTGGCTGGGGAGAAGCGCCCAGAGAAAGGAAAATGCTCCGTTCACTCTGCTGTGGCCAGAGTGAGGGGAGTGTTTCTTTCCCCTGGGTGCTGGCAGAGATTTATTCCCTCTCCAAGCGACCAGAGAAAGGAAAATGCTCCGTTCACTCTGCTGTGGCCAGAGTGAGGGGAGTGTTTCTTTCCCCTGGTGCTGGCAGAGATTTATTCCCTCTCCAAGCAACCAGAGAAAGGAAAATGCTCCGTTCACTCTGCTGTGGCCAGAGTGAGGGGAGTGTTTCTTTCCCCTGGGTATTGGCAAAGATTTATTCCCTCTCCAAGCAACCAGAGAAAGGAAAATGCTCCGTTCACTCTGCTGTGGCCAGAGTGAGGGGAGTGTTTCTTTCCCCTGGGTGCTGGCAAAGATTTATTCCCTCTCCAAGCAACCAGAGAAAGGAAAATGCTCCGTTCACTCTGCTGTGGCCAGAGTGAGGGGAGTGTTTCTTTCCCCTGGGTGCTGGCAGAGATTTATTCCCTCTCCAAGCAACCAGAGAAAGGAAAATGCTCCGTTCACTCTGCTGTGGCCAGAGTGAGGGGAGTGTTTCTTTCCCCTGGGTGCTGGCAGAGATTTATTCCCTCTCCAAGCAACCAGAGAAAGGAAAACACTCTGTTTGCTCTGGGCTGCCAAAACCTCTTTAAACGCCACCGAAAGGCTCCTCTGGCAGCCCAGAAAAGCCCGAGATGGCCAGGATGAAAAGGGCAAATAGCAGGAAACTGCCCGGGCCTTCATGCCGCTCTCAAATTTCCTGGGAAATTTTTCCGGGCTCGGGTTCTTAAGTAGAAAATGGTTCTTAAGAAGAGACCAAAAAATCTTGAACACCTGGTTCTTCTCTAGAAAAGTTCTTAAGAAGAGGTACCGCTGTATTTTGACGGAGCAAAAAAGAGGCCAGGCCTGAGCCAGGAGGGCTGTTTACACAGAGGAGCCACCAAGAATGGTGTGTGTGTGTGTGTGTGTGTGTTTTCTCTTTGCGGAAAAATCTGTGTGCAGAGGGACACGCAACGACATGCATTCGGGAGAACGGAGCTCGACATGCATGAACTTGTGTGTCTGTCTCAGTCTGCCTTCCTGCCCCCCAACCATCTGTGGGGGAAAGAGATGATCCAGCGTGTTTGCCGGCAAAACATCCACACGGCCGAGCCAGGTGTTGCGATGGGACCGGAGGGCAGTTTTGCACCGAGAGGCCAAACCAAAGAAAAAGGATCAGAGAAACAAAAATAGATCCCTCCTATATGACTTCCTGCCATATGTGGATTCTGTGTCCTCCCCCCCACCCCTTTTTTTGGGGGGGGTTGTTGGGGGATGGTCAGCCACATTAAGTCACCCCTAGTCTTCGGAGAAGGCAGCATACAGGTGTAATAAATAAAATAATAATAATAATAATAATAATAATTTAAAAAACAACCAGTGGGTTTCAAAAAGGGGAGGTCAGGAGCCGGGTGGATTTTGAAAGGCGAAAAGGGAAGGGGAGAGAGAGGGGGAGAAGGAGGAAGGAAGAAAAGGAGGAAAAAAGGGAAAGAGGAGGAAGGAAGGAAGGAAGGAAAGAAAGGAAGGAAAGAAAGAAAGAAAAGGAAGGAAGGAAAGAAAGAGAGAAAGAAAGACAGAAAGAAAAGGAAGGAAAGAAAGAAAGAAAGAAAGAAAAGGAAGGAAAGAAAGACAGAAAGAAAGGGAAGGAAAGAAAGAAAGAAAAGGAAGGAAAGAAAGAAAGGAAGAAAAGGAAAGAAAGAAAGAAAAGGAAAGAAAGAAAGAAAGAAAAGAAAGGAAGAAAAGGAAGGAAGGAAAGAAAGAAAAACAGAAAGAAAGGGAAGGAAAGAAAGAAGGAAAGAAAAGCAAGGAAAGAAAGAAAAACAGAAAGAAAGGGAAGGAAAGAAAGGGAAGGAAAGAAAGGAAAGAAAGAAAGAAAAAAAGAAACGAAGGCAGAGAAAAAAAATTGAGGTCTTTTATGCTCTCTGAGCTCGGTGATTTTTTTGCAGACGTTTCATAACCCAGCTAGGTAACACCATTAGTGCAAGAAGGGGGGAGGAGGAGGAGGAAGAAAGAGGAAAGGAGGAAGAAAAAGCAAGGAAAGAAGAGAAAAGAGGAAGGAGGGAAAACAGGGAGGGAGGAAAGTGAGTTTTTCCTTGGTCTTTCAGGCCTTGAGTGTGACAGCTGTCAATCCCAGACAGGATTACAGAATTTCAGGCTCTGCTTGTCTTGGCTCTGCTTGTAACTCTTGTCATTTCCTCTGTCTGGTTACTACTCAACTCTTCCCCGAATATATATATTTCCCCCAAGCTGGGAATTTGCTCTTCTACCTTTCCCAAAAAAGGGATCCCAAATACAGCCTGAATGGGCTTCAGAAATAGATATTGGGATCTCATCCTTCCTTCCTTCCATCTTTCTTTCCTTCCTTCTTTCCTCCTTCCTTCCTTCCATCTTTCTTTCTTTCTTTCTTTCCTCCTTCCTTCCTCTTCTTTCTTCTATCCTTTCCTTTCTCTTTTCCTTCCTCCCTTCCTTTCTTTCTTTCATTCCTCCCTTCTATCTTTATTTCTTTTCTTCCTTCCATCTTTCTTTCTTTCATTCCTTCTGTCTTTCTTTCTTTCCTTTCTTCCTTCCTTCCTTCCATCTTTCTTTCCTTACTTCTTTCCTCCTTCCTTCCTTCCTTCCATCTTTCTTTCTTTCTTTCCTCCTTCCTTCCTCTTCTTTCTTCTATCCTTTCCTTTCTCTTTTCCTTCCTCCCTTCCTTTCTTTCTTTCCTTCCTCCCTTCTATCTTTATTTCTTTTCTTCCTTCCATCTTTCTTTCTTTCCTTCCTTCTGTCTTTCTTTCTTTCCTTTCTTCCTTCCTTCCTTCCATCTTTCTTTCCTTACTTCTTTCCTCCTTCCTTCCTTCCTTCCATCTTTCTTTCTTTCTTTCCTCCTTCCTTCCTCTTCTTTCTTCTATCCTTTCCTTTCTCTTTTCCTTCCTCCCTTTCTTCCTTTCTTTCCTTCCTCCCTTCTATCTTTATTTCTTTTCTTCCTTCCATCTTTCTTTCCTTCCTTCTGTCTTTCTTTCTTTCCTTTCTTCCTTCCATCTTTCTTTCTTTCTTTTTCTTCCTTCCTTCCTTTCTTCCTTCCATCTTTCTTTCCTTCCTTCCTCCTTCTTTCTTCCTCCTTCCTTCTATAGCCCTGATGATGTTACCCAGCAGGGTCACAAAACGTCTGCTAGAAAATAACTCAGTTCAAGGAGCAGCAAGGACCCCCAAAGTCCTCCCCCTCCCCTCTCTCTCCCCCCACCGCCTTCTTTTTCATCTCCCTCCCTTTAATCCCAATTTAAACAATCCGGCCTCCAGCTTAAACCTTGGTCTGTTAGCCAAAACTCCGGGAAGCCCACCGGACCCTTCATCGGGGTTATTGCACAAGAAAACAAGGAGACCCCCACCCCCCATCCCCACCCCCTCCCAACGGGAACTTTCCTTCGAAAACAGAACCCGGAGTGGACTTTAGACCCCCAAAGCCTTGCCGCTGGTAGGCAAAGATTTACCAGGTGAAAAGAAAACACAATCACTTTGTGTCAACCACGGTGGGAAGGCCTTCGCACTGACCCCTGTTTACGGCTCCTTATCAACACCCTTGCGGTGTTGTGCCGAAGGTGAGAAAACGGGGGAGTGTGTCCTTCCAAGGTTGTCGCAACTTGCAACTTAAGGAAGGAAGGAAGGAAGGAAAGGAAGGATGGAAGGAAGGAAAGGAGGGAAGGAAGGAAAGGAGGGAAGGAGGGAAAAGGAAGGAAGGGAAGGAAGGAAAGGAAGGATGGAAGGAAAGGAGGGAAGGAAGGAAGTGATGGAAGGAAGGAAAGGAGGGAAGGAAAGGAGGGAAAAAGAATGAAAGGAAGGAAGGAAGGAAGGAAGGAAAGGAAGGATGGAAGGAAGGAAAGGAGGGAAGGAAGTGATGGAATGAACGAAAGGATGGAACGAAGGAAGGAAGGTGGGTAGGGAAAGAAAAGGGAGAGATTGTGAGCCACCCCAAGTCTCCAGAGAAGGGCGGCATCCAAATCTAATTAATAATAATAATAATAATAATAATAATAATAATAATAATAATGCAAATTATTTGCAAATGCCAATCGCAGCCTTGGCTGAGTTCTCTCCCAGCTTTTCCACACTCGGTGGGGATAGGATTTCTCTCCCTGCAAAAGCAACCCAGGCTGTTTAGACGGGCGAACAGCTTTCCTCTGGTTTATTCCATAATGGGCCATTGATTATGGCTAATGTTGCACACACAACATGCAAGACAATTACGTATTGGTGTACAGTGATGCCAGAGAGCCGGCTGCGGTAAATGAATTCCCTCTTGGTCCTCCTGCAGCCAAAGAACAAATTGCAGTATTATTTTTATTTTATTTTAAATTTTTTTTTGCAAAGGGGTTCTTGCTAGTGACATGCAAAGTTGTTGAAAAACGGACCAGCTGCAGGGAAAAATTCTGGATTTAATAATAATAATAATAATAATAATAATAACAACAACAACTATTATTATTATTATTATTATTATACTTATGAAGTATGTGATATATTATGAATAGTTTCTTTTATTAAATATATATATATATATATATATATATATATATATATATATATATATATATATATGTGTGTGTGTTAAATGTTTTTTTTATGTGTTAAATGTTTTTTCAGCTAAAAAAACATTTAACACATACAAAATATAGTTTGTCGGCTATAAATATATTACTACCTTGCAGTGGCCCGGGTTGGGCCTAGAGGCAAAAAAAGGAGCTGTGACGTTCCTTAAAAAATATACCAGGGTGATCCGACATAAGAAAAACATATATATATATATATATATATATATATATATATATATATATATATACTGTATATGTATATGTATATAATTTTGGTGATGAAATACGAAATCCTGGTGATGAAATGCGAAATCGAGCGTAGTGATCTCGTTTGCTGTGTTGCATTAACATAATAATAATAATAATAACAATATAATATAAATATAATAATAATAATATATTATAATATAAATATTATTGTTGTTATTGTTATCATTATTATTATACTTATGAAGTATGTCATAAATTATGAATAGTTTCTTTTATTAAAGATATATATAGAGAGATTTTTTATTTTCTATATGATACAATATTAAAATTTAGATCGAAGAGATTTTATTCATGTTTGCATTGGTGTAATGTAACTTTTTATAGTAAGATGGAGAAAAAGAATCTTTATTTAGACTTCTAAGAATTGACAGTGTTGTACAAAATTAATAGAAATTATTAGATGAGGAGAGATAAGAGCCTCCATTGCGTGAGTAGTAAGAAAACTTTATATGCGATTGATTTTAAGCATCGTCGTTGTGTTTATAACTATATATTGTTTCATTTTATGGTGGAGAAAATAAAAAAAAATTACACCCAATATACAGGGATAGCCTTTACAAACAGGGGAGGTTCTGTTTAAGGCTGACATTTGCGCAAACATTTGCCGTGTGGAAATCTTAGGGTTGCGTGACCTTGCGTTAAAAAACTAAAATAAAAGGCGATAACGCAATTTATGACTCAGGTTACAAGTTTCAAGATTTTTGACACGTCTCGCATGGAGAGGGAAAGGGGGAAAAAAATAGGCCACGTGGCCACGTGTGATAATTAACCAGGCATGAAAAGGCTTTTTAAAAAGAAAATTAGTGTGTGTGTGTCTGTTTGTTTGTTTTAAAAGCCACTGTTCAGTTAGGGACGTGTGGCGTGAATTCCCTGGGTTTTTTTTTTAAACAAAAAGTGCTTTTTGGAAGCTCCATTCAATGATATCTGGAAAATTCACCAATTTTTTTGTTGGCAGCTGAGGAAAGGGCACCAAGAAGCGATGAAACCAAAAAAATAATAATAATCAGAAAAGTCCAAAAAGCACCACAAAGATTCTCGCCGAAAATTGTTGGCGTAGAAAGGGTTTTAAAGAACCGTGGGGGAAAAAATCCCATGTTGGGTGGCCGAGAGCCAGGTTCGAATTCTGCCTCCCCCAGCCGCTGCATTGTAGCCTCAGCTACCTCGCAGGGGTGTTGTCGGAATAAACTTTCTGGGTAGCTGGAAGAAAGAAAACCTTAATGAACGGATGGTACAAATTCCTATTTCCCCGTTAATTCATTAAAACGAGGGACACAGATGTGGTTTTTCGTTGTTTTTAGCCACGGGAGAAATAAACCAGGTTTAAGCCATCATGCGCAGGCCGCTTGGCACTCTCCAGGTTGTGAACAGAGACAACCTTCGACTTGCACCCGTGTGTTTAACAAGCGTTCAAACAACTCTTTAAAAACAAAAAGCAACTTACAATAGTCCTTGCTTTTATGACGGTGACAAAATCCCAAATAGGATACTTTGGCCACCATTGTGTTACTTCTGCAATATTCCTGATCATCATTTGTGGACTTTTAAGTCAGGGCCAGGGGGGGGGGAGCTAGATTTATTTAACGACGGATTCGCTTAATGCCGGCAATAATTTCCTTAACCACCTTGGGGGGAAAAACCACCCTCCTTTTAAAAAAATAACAACCTTGTCATCCCTTAAAGGTGGTTAAAAAAATTGGCCGCGATTTGTCGAACGATGCCTTGCTTAGTGACGGCAGTTCTGCGGAATTGGGCGCAAGTTGAGGACTTGTTTGTTAGAAGAGAGAACAGGAGCTACGTGGGAAATTTTTGCAAGCGGTGGAAAAGCGAGAGGGATTACGTCAGGCTTGACCGTTGGCAAGGATGCCGAGGCAAAGGTGAGGTTGGCACCTGGGCACCCTCTTGTAAACAGTCACATGCAACCTCTCAAGGAAGCACGCTCAGTTTACACCTTTGTACCATTTTACAATGAGGTGTAAATGAGCTCAAGGGGAGAAAACAGCGCATGATGTATTGAGTTGCAGCTTCCACAACGGGTCAAAGCGCACGTCCGTTCAAAGGATAAAACCAGCCCTGGAATAAACTCGAGCCAGTTTTAAAAATGACCAGGGGTCTGCTTTGCTCCTCATTTTTTTTCCAATCCATCCCTTTATTCCTTATTCTGTGTTAGCAAAAACTTCAGAAGAGATAAGTGGTCAAAGCAATGGAAACTGCAGTTTAATGTTTCCAAATGTAAAATAATGCACTTTGGGGAGAAGGAATCCTCAATCTGAGTATTGCATTGGCAGTTCTGTGTTAGCAAAAACTTCAGAAGAGAAGGGTTTAGGGGTAGTGATTTCTGACAGTCTCCAAATGGGTGAGCAGTGTGGTCGGGCGGTAGGGAAAGCAAGTAGGATGCTTGGCTGCATAGCTAGAGGTATAACAAGCAGGAAGAGGGAGATTGTGATCCCCTTATATAGAGCGCTGGTGAGACCCCAGTTGAAATAATACTGTGTCCAGTTCTGGAGACCTCACCTACAAAAAGAGGTTGATAAAATACAACGGGTCCAAAGTCGGGCTACAAGAATGGTGGAAGGTCTTAAGCATAAAACGTATCAGGAAAGACTTCATGAACTCCATCTGTAGAGTCTGGAGGACAGAAGGAAAAGGGGGGACACGATCGAAACATTTAAATATGTTAAATGTTTAAATAAGGTTCAGGAGGGAAGTGTTTTGAATAGGAAAGTGAACCCAAGAACAAGGGGGCACGATCTGAGGTCGGTTGGGGGAAAGATCAGAAGCCACGTTAGAAAATATTATTTGACGGAAAGAGGAGCAGATGCTTGGAACAAACTTCCAGCAGACGTGGTTGGTAAATCCACAGCAACTGAATGTAAACATGTCTGGGACAAACATAGATCCATCCTCAGATAAAATACAGGAAATAATATAAGGGCAGACTAGATGGACCAGGAGGTCTTTTTCTGCCCTCAATTTTCTGTTTCTATTTTATAGCTTGTTCTCAACTTACAACGCATTTCTGCATGCACGTCGAGCGCTGGAGACAAATCCCTCAGGCATCCAATAAAGAATTCTTATTGGAGCCTTTAAAATTGATGTTAAGTGAGTGATGTCTCATTTTATGCCCACGGAGGCTTCTCCCCGCCTTTCCCAGCCCTGTTTCCTCCCAGGAGATTCCTAGAGAGGCCCCACGGATGCTTCTCCCCACCTTTTCCACCCCTGTTTCCTCCCAGGAGATTCCCAAAGGCCCCACGGAGGCTTCTCCCTGCCTTTTCCGGCCCTGTTTCCTCCCAGGAGATTCCTAGAGAGGCCCCACAGAGGCTTCTCCCTGCCTTTTCTGGTTAAAGTTTCGGAGGCTCGGGTTTGTAAGTGGAAAATGGTTCTTGAGAAGAGGCAAAAAAAAAATCTTGAACCCCGGTTCTTATCTAGAAAGGTTCATGAGTAGAGGCCTTCTTAGGTAGAGGTACTACTGTATCTGGTTTCCCCATGAGCTTGGCTGGCCAGAAGGTCACAAAAGAAGACCACGCGACACCGTGAATGGTCATAAATCTGAGTCAGCTGCTCGCCATGCGTCGAGGGGGAAGAATCTCTCTCACAGGTTAAACGTCCTACTGTCCAAGGGGGTTGTACAGCCCAAAGAATCCTTCCAAGGCAGCCTCTGGATGAGGGAAAGGAAACCCAGCGAGGACTTGGGGATATAAATTGCGTCAGCCAGCAAAATGCCCTGGAGATATGACAGTTTTACAAAGGGTAGGTGAGGGGCAGCTACAAAATAGCCCCCGCATTCCCGTTCTCCTCCGTTTAACAATGTTGGTGCAAAAGGTTACAGATGAGCCATTCCAGACTGTCTGTGAGTCATGGGGAATAAAGGTGGACGTGTTGTGTTGTGTCGTAGAATTTGTCAGGAACTGGGGTTTCCAGCCGGGTCGCAACCCAAGCAAACGAAAACCTCATCCAGCTGTCTGTCGCCCCGAGCAGATGGGGAAACTACCCGGGATGGATTTGTGCGGAAACGAACCGGTCGACGATGAAAATTAAAAGTTGAAATTAAAAGATGAACCATTAGAGATGGAAGGATAAACAAGGGCAAAATGGCAACGATCCACTTAACAATTGTGCCAAGAAGCATCATAAAATGAGACAAAACTCACTTAACAAATGTCTCAGCAACATAAATTTTGGGCCCAATTATGGTTGTAATTTGAGGACTACCTCTATTTTATCCTCCTGTATTTTATCTTAGGATGGATCTATGCTTGGAATACCGTATACAGGGAGTGTGGGGATGCCTAGAATACAATTAAAGGATGTGTTTCTAAGACAACATATACAAGGAATGTCGCAGTGTTTTTCTCATTTAAGGTCCAACTGCATAATATAAGGAGTGGTGATTGGGTCCTGGTTAAAGCCTTGAAGGAACAAAAACTACAATCTGTTTGGGAAGGACCTTTTGAAGTTTTGCTAACAACAGAAACAGCTATCCGAACTGAGAGAGGAATTTGTCTTGGTGCCTATGCTCTCATTGTACATAAAAGAAACATAGAAGACTGACGGCAGAAAAAGACCTCCTGGTCCATCTAGTCTGCCCTTATACTATTTCCTGTATTTTATCTCAGGATGGATCTATGTTTTTCCCAGGCATGTTTAAATCCAGTTGCTGTGGATTTACCAACCACGTCTGCTGGAAGTTTGTTCCAAGCATCTACTCCTCTTTCAGTCAAATCACATTTGCTCACGTTGCTTCTCATGGAAGATTCAGAATATTATAAATCTTTGCACAGGGGCGGCATGCAGGGTTTTAAAAAAGTAATTGATTGCACAGATTTGCACAAACACTTAAAATTCTTCAAAGTACTGTCCTTGGGCCTCTACACACTTTTTCCAGTGACTCTGCCGTGACCGGTATGCGCCCTGGAAGGCGTCTTCGGGGACCTCTCGCAAGGTCTTCATCACGACTGATCGGATCTCTTCTATTGGCGAAAAACAGTTCCTTTTAGGGCTGCCTTAATCCAGCACATCCACGTGGTAGGCAGCGTTAACTGCCTCTCCTTGAGGAATAAACTCCTTATGGACCACTCCTTTACTGTCGATAGACAATGAGCATTGTTTTCACTTTTGATTGGCTCATTCTTGCCTTTTGGGGGCTTGGGGGACTGGTCAGTGTGCCACTCAGAGCTTTGGCCTTTTGTTTCTGGATCGTATTCCAAAACCCAGGTTGCATCCCCAGTGATGACGTTGTCCAAATAACCTGGTTCAATTTCTCTACGTTGCAGAAGTTCAAAAATTCAAAGTTTTTTTTCGTGACACGGTCGGCGTGCAGAGGTTTACAATAACTGACGTCCTGCCACTTCCACAGCTTGGAGAGCACTGAGAACGGTTTCGTGGCAAAGCTTAGCGTCCCCCCTCCAACCTACTCCAAGTGCTTCAGTCCCACTCTGACCCATAGGAGCGGCGCGGGAAATTTAATTGCATTACTTTTGGAACACACCCTGCAGATATCCAATCGATCATGGAATTTGTCGTACGAGTGCCTTGACAGAAGAAAATAAAATACTACATTAAGCATTAGTATATTAGCCCTTGTAACATACACATTTAGACTATTGTAATAGCTTATTGGCAGGATTGACATTTTGTTCACTATGCCCATTATCCCTGGCTCAAAATAGTGTTGTTTGGGTGGTTCTAAACCTCCCCATGTGTTGACCTCACATAGATTTCTACATTTGGTTGCCAATTTGAGCCAGGACCCAATTTAAACTATTAGTAATGGTATTTAAGGCTCTGCGCTCAAACACACCACATTAATTGGTGACCTACTTATCCTGGTATACACCATCGAGGGACTTGACGTTTGGTAGGGAAAGGTCGGTTGACTGTCCCACACGCACGTACAGCAACATCAAAATTGCAGGGCCTTTCAAGATGTGGCCCCATATCTGTGGAACAGTCTTGCCTTAGAGCTTTGGATAGAGGAGAATTTTCTCTGCTTCCGCAAGGGATTTTGATTCAGCAGATTGAAACATCCTTAATTCTGGGGGATCAGCAACAGGGGAAGACATTGGAGAGGCTGGGAATGGTTTTAACAGGTTTTGTGGTTTTATCAGATGTCTTCTTTTTAAGTGTGTGTTTTGCCTACTGTCTGTCTTTGGTAGTTGTATATGGCTTGCTGTCATGCCCTTTGTTAAAAGGGCATTATTAAATAAATATTATTATTATTATTATTATTATATTATTATTATTATTATTTATTAAGATTGTATAGACAAATGAACATAATACTGCATTATATCAATACTTAGAAATTAAGATATTGGTTCATGTACTATTAAATAGTAGTTATTTTCTTAAGAATTAAGGTATACATGTGGAGAAAAATAATAAAAAAATTATTATATATATAAAAAAATCCTCGCTACCAAGCCAGCCTTGTACTTTGTTGTTGCCAAAAAAAAAAAAAAAGAAGCAAATTTATTCAGCGCGCGGGATTATAATCGGATTACAACGAGCTTAATGGCGTTCTTTTTCCATCCAGTTAAAAGGAGATGAAAAGCAACTTTGCCTTCATCCTGCGAACTCTGGACCGAAACGAATCCGGATTGAACGTGCCTGGTCGGAGTGGAATAATTCACACGGGGCAGACTCCGAGGTGACCAACCTACTTGGCGAAAGGCTTGTGTTTCTTTGCCTAATATGGAAGATTTAGCGACTCAGGGCCGGAGAAATTGGACTTTGGAAGGAGCTTTGTTCTTTCCAGGGCTCCAGAGAGGAGAGGAGGAGTGGGAGAAGGAAGGGGAAAGGATGAAAGAGGAGAGAGGAGTAGGAGGAAGAAGTGAAGGAGGAATGAGAAGTATGGAAAGAAAAGAGAAAGGAAAGGAGAAAGGAAACGGAGAAAAAAAGAGAGAAGGAACTATGAAAGGAGGAGGATGGAGAGGAAGAAGAAAGAGAAGGGGAAAAGGATGAAAGAAGAGAGAGGAGTGGGAGGAGGAAGTGGAGGAGGAATGAGAAGTATGGAAAGAAAAGAGAAAGAAGGAAAGGAGAAAGGAAACGGAGAAAAAAAGAGAGAAGGAACTATGAAAGGAGGAGGATGGAGAGGAAGAAGAAAGAGAAGGGGAAAAGGATGAAAGAAGAGAGAGGAGTGGGAGGAGGAAGTGAAGGAGGAACAAGAAGGGGAAGAAAAGAGGAAGAAAGGAAGAAGAGAAAGAGAGAGAGAGAGAAAGGAACCGGAAAAGGAGGAGGAGGGAGAGGAAAGAAGAACGGGAAAAGATGAAAGAAGGGAGAGGAATGGGAGGAATGGGAACGAGAACAGGAAGAAGGAAAGGAGGAGAAAGAGAGAGAAGGAATCACGAAAGGAGGAGGAAAGAGAGGAAGAGGAAAGAAAAGAAAGGGAAAAGAATGAAAGAAGGAAGAGGAATGGGAGGAAGAAGTGGAGAAGGAACAAGAAGAAGGGGAAGAAAAGAGGAAGAAGGAAAGGAGAAAGGAAAAGGAGAAAGAGAAAAGGAACCAGAAACGGAGGAGAAAAGAGAGGAAGAGGAAAGAGTAGAAGGAGAAAGGATAAAATAAGAGAGAGAAGTAGAAGGGGAGGAGGACGAGGAATGAGAAGAAGGGGAAGAAAAGAGGAGGGAATTGGGAAGAAGTGAATGAGATATTCATCAATGAAAAAAAACCCTACCTTTCTCCACATTTTCCCACTCAGAAGGAAAGAAAGATGGGAAAAGAGGTAGAAAAGGAAGAATAGAAGAAGGGGAAGGAAAGAAAGAAGGGAAGGGGAAGAAGGAGGAGGAAAAAAGGAGAAGGAATGAAAGAGAAGAATGGGAGGAAGAAGTGAAGGAGGAAGAGGAACAAGCAAGGGAAGAAAAGAGGAAGAGGGGAAGGAAACAAAAAGGAGAAAAAGAGGGAGAAGAGGAGGAAGGAGAAAATGAGACATTCATCAGTGAAAACAAGCAAGTTTTTTTCTTTTGTTCGCCTTTTATTTAAATTTTTTTAATAGACTAAGAGGAAGTATATGAAAACCACAAGCCAAAGTTCTTTAGGGGGGAAGAAACCCAAAAAATAAAATAAAATAAAATAAAAACCAAAACCCCAAACCCCAAAGAAGAAAACAAAAACCAAAAAATAATAAATCGTTAAAACCAACCAACACACTTTACACACAAATCTTATTTGTCTTTTTTTTTTTTCATTTTGTTTTGCCCCGTATCGTCGTTTATGTCACCGTAATCTTCGCTTAACCGCATGGATTTGGCCGGCCCTTTTACCGTTGACCCTCTCCAACCCCCCTTAAACACCCCCCCACCCACCCCGAAAGAAAAAAAAAGTGACTGTGCCGCTTGCATAGGTTTGGTCTTCACAGAAGACAGACAGAAAGAGCTGTCCCCCACCCTCCCGCGCCCAACCCCCCCAAAAAATGAAAAAAAAAATGACTCTGGCTTAAATAGGCAGGCCGGCGCCTGCCCCACGCCAACCGCCTCCCCCTACGAGAACAATTTCATATAATCTATAGACACAAGATAATAAGGGTGTCTCTCTCTGTACACAACACACACGAGATATGTACAGGATCCCCCTCCCCCCGTCCCCCAAAAATAATGGGTGTCCGTCGAGTTCGAGATGCGCGGAGGCGCCGTGGACTCCCCAAAACTTCGGGACATTGGAAGCTCCATGGGGCGCGACGCCCCTCTCTCAAACGGGGTCGTCATTCCCCCCACCCTCCCTGACCGCCCCCTCCAACTTTTACCCCCAAAACGGCCGGGAGGGTTAACAAATGGTCCGTTGTCTTGACCCCTCCCCGAATCCTTACGATCGTACGGATAAGTTTGTCCGCTTGCTCGTACGGGTGAGACAAGAGAACGATAGGGATAGGACGACGGCGATACAAAGTCGTCGCGCTCAGAAATAGCAGAATGATATTTTTTTTTTTAAAAAAAAGGGGGGGTGGGGGAAAGAAAAGAAGACCTCCAATTATTATTATTATTATTTGTCTTGAATTCTGGATCCTGCCTTTAAAAGCAGGCGTACGGCGGAAAGCGGAGAAGACGCCGAAGCGGGGATCACATTATCCGGACGGAGGAGACCTGATACCCACAAAATCTCGCTGTTCTCTTCTGTCGCCCCTTCCCCACCCCGCTGTGTCAATTGCGTCTCCCTCTGAAATTTCTTCGCGGCGAATATATGTTTGTTCGTTTCTCTCTCCTTCTGCCAACCAATAGCCAAGGAGACCTCAAGGAGGAGACCAGGCCCTTGTGGGGAGGGGGCTACTGCTGGGCCCCCTCCCCCTCTCAATCCACACAGCTAGGAGGCCAGGAGAATCATAAGGAAGAAAGCCACGACCAGAGCTAAAGGCAAATGTTCCCACTTCGGACTCGTCCCGCTGATGCTCTTCTCCAGTTTGGGCATCTCCGGATTAAAATCATCTATATTTGTGGGGAGGGAGGGGAAGAGAAAGGGAGAGAGGATTAAAAAGCGGTCGGGGGGAGGACAAATCAGAGGTGGAAGTGCAGGGCAGGCCCTCTTCCCCCAGTCAATCCTGCTCAAAACGCTGTTTCTCGACGGAGGACAAGCGACCGCTGCGAGGGTGCGACAGCCCTCGAGCGGAAGGAAGGGGGACGGACGGACAATTCACTATGGCCAAGTCATGGTGGAACAACTTTCCATGAGACAATTCGACCCATACAAAAGCTACGGTGAATTTCGACAGAACCCTGGCCAGTAACAATAAGGATAAAAGAAAGGTCAATCCAGGACGAGCAAAGAGTGACGAGGATTTTGACCAAAAAACGTGGCCGCTGAATGAAACGATTAAAAAACGATTCAGTTATGACCTAGAAAGCCATACGTGGCATGGGACCAGATTATTTACGGGACCGCCTCCTGCCACATGAATCCCAGTGACCGGTGAGGTCCCACAGAGTCGGCCTTCTCCAGGTTCTGTCGACTAAACAATGTTGCTTGGTGGGGCCTAGGGGAAGAGCCTTCTCTGTGGGGGGCCCGGCACTCTGGAATCAGCTCCCCTTGGAGATTCATACTGCTCCCACCTTCTTCGCCTTCCGCAAAAGTCTAAAGACTCACCTATGCCGCCAAGTTTGGGGTTATTAGATTCTCCCCCCTGGCCGATGAATATATAGTCTGTTTGTTGATTGAATGGTTATTCATTTATTTAATATTTATTTACGAAAGGCGAGGAGAGTGGAAGCAGTACGAGTCTCCGAGGGGAGCTGATTCCAGAGGGATGGAACCCCCACAGAGAAGGCTCTTCCCCTAGGTCCCGCCAAGCGACATTGTCTGGTTGACAGGACCCAGAGAAGGCCGACTCTGTGGGACTTAACCGGATGCTGGGATTCCTGCGGCAGAAGGCGATCGAGTAGGTAATCTGGTCCGATACCATGTAGGGCTTTGTAGATCATAACCAACATTTTGAACTGTGTTCGGAAAACCAATCGGCAGCCAATGCAGTCCGCGGAATGCTGACGAAACATGGGCATATCTTGGAAGGCCCAAGACTGCTCGCACGGCTACATTTCGCACACTTTGTAGTTTTTCAGACTGAAAGAGGAGTAGATGCTTGGAACAAACTTCCAGCAGGCATGGTTGGTAAATCCACAGTGACTGAATTTAAACATGCCTGGGATAAACATAGATCTGTCCCAAGATAAAATACAGGAAATAGTATAAGGGCAGACTAGATGGACCAGGAGGTCTTTTTCTGCCGTCAGTCTTCTATGTTTCTAAAAGAAGGTTGTAGGTTGGTTCAACGCCAGAGGGTTTTTAAGCAGAAGTTGGGCAACCATTGATCTGAAATAGGGCAGGGTCTCCTTCTGGGGCAGTGGAGGTCAGACTAGAAGATCTCCAAAGTCCCTTCCAACTCTGTTGGATTCTGTTAAAAACAGCGTTGAATTGTCTTCGGGGCAAATTGGCCACGGCGACTTGTCCTAGGATCCAATAACTTCCCAAATTTGGGAGATTCCTCAGCCTCTTCCCGCGAGACACCCACTCCGCAGGGGAGGCAGGATGCTACGTTTTGAAGGAGGGGGGGGGGTTGGTCCTCAGCCCCTCCACCCCAATTTTCCCTGGGCCCAATGGACACTCACCCAAATCCTCAATCTTCACTTCGGGCCCTTTAGTGAATGGCGGAAAAGTTGGTCCCGCTCGGTCCCCAGGAAACGTCGCTGTGGGCAGGAGAGAGGGGGGGAAGATATTACTTCCAGGAGGGGTAGAATATGAGAAGGAAACCGCCCCCCGGGCAAAGTCCCCCCCAGGACCCCGAGTACAGGGTCTCACGATGGGCATGGTCATTCGGCGGACAGTCGGCATCAATTTTGCATCCGAAATTTTTACGGAATACATTGTCCACCAAAATAAATCACTTTGAGCTATCGAGGGTCAGAGGGACGCCTTGTAATCACCCATGAGGGAAAAGAAAAGACCTCTCGGCCCTTCATGAGGACTAGCGGCCTGGTTTGGGAAGGGCCTGGGAATTTCTCGAGGGGCGGTGCGGATTCCGTAGGACGGATCTCGCACACTTTTAGTACGGGGTGCGGGTGGGAACGGAGCAAGGAAGCGGTCACTCACGGCAGCAGACGAAGACTTTCATTCGCAGGCAGGACCGGCGGTGACTGTGCGTCGGAGTGGCTGGAAAACAACAAGAAGGACGGAACTGGTTAGCGTTTCACCGTATCTTGCCTTGGCTGGAAGAAGATGTAACTCCCAGATGGGGATTTTTTTGGGGAGGGGGGGACCAGGTAGGGAAAATGAGGTAGGATGGATCAGTGCGGGCGAGCAAGTTTGGGGAGGCCTCGTCGGCTTTAAGCCTCAGTCTTTGGAATAATGAGGACTAGAATCCTTTCCTGTCCTGTCCTTTCCTTCCTTCCTTCTGTCCTCTTTCTTTCTTCTCTCTCTTTCTTTCTCCTTCTCTTCCCTCTCTTCTTCCTTCCTTTCCTTCCCTTCTTCCTTCCCTCCCTTCTTCTTTCTCCATTATTTCCCCACTTCCTTCCTTCTTTCTCCTTCCCTTCCCTCTCTTCTTCCTTCTTTCCTTCCTTCCTTCCTCCCTCCCTTTCCACTCTTCTTCCTTTCTCCCTTCCCTCTCTCCTTCCCTCTCTTCTTCCTCTCTCTCTTCCTTCCCGCTTCTTCCTTCCTTCCTCCCTCCCTTCTCTCTTCTTCCTTCGTTCCCTCCTTCTCTCCTTCCTCCCTTCCCTCTCTTCTTCCTTCTTTCCTTCCTTCCTTCCTTTCTCCCCCCCTTTCCACTCCTTCCTTTCTCCCTTCCCTCTCTCCTTCCCTCTCTTCTTCCTCTCTCTCTTCCTTCCATCCTTTCTCCCTTCTCTCTTCTTCCTTTCTTCCTTCCCTCTTTTTCCTTCCTTCCCTTCTTGTACCTTCTTTCCCTCCCTTTTACTTCCCTTCCTTCCTTTCCTTTCCTCGGTCTCTCCCTCCCTCCTTCCCATCTTCTTTACTCACTCCATCCTCCCCACCACTACCACACCTGTCTTTACACCCTGGAGACCTCCCAGCTATTCCCCCCACCTCTTCTTCCCCCCTCCTTCCGCCCTTCCCGTCCTTCCTCCCCCTTCCCTCTCTCTTCCTCCCTCTCCCTGCATTTTATCCTATTTCCTTCTTGGACCTTTTTTTCTGAACCATTAGCAAATTGATCCTTGCCGAGAGAGCCCCCGAAATAAAGCGAGGGTGGAGGGCGAGGGGGAGGCCTCCCCCCCTCCGATCTTGAGTAAAATGTTTAATCTCACAGCTTGATCGGGGCGTAATTACACGGAGAAGGAATTGGGGGGGGGGAGAGAGAGAGAAAAAAAAATCGAATTGCGGCGGCTGATTTCAGCAATAGCGCTCCGCTGCAAATGGAGGCGGGGAGGGGGCCTCGTTTGCTTCCCAGCTTCGGGTTTTTAAACCAGATTTGAAATTTTTCTGGGGGGGGGGGGGTCCATAAAGAAGAAAAATCAATGGGAGGGTTTGGAATTTTTTTGGGGAGGGGTGCCGAAGGGAGATTGGCTCCTTTTGTGTTTTGGGGTTCAAATAAAGCCCGTGGGGGGGGGTTTCCCTTCTTCGGTTTTTGTGGGCCTGGGTTGTGTGATCCCTGATTGACAGCTTCTTCGACGACGCAGGCAGTCCTCGACATATGACCGTTTGTTCAGGGACCGCTCGGAGGGATGCCGGCACCGGAAAAGGGCCCATTGCTTTTCACACTTAGGACTGTTGCAATCCCCAGGGTTGTTAGCCTGAGCAAAATTCAAAACGGGAATAAAAGAATAAAAGAGGGAGAAAAAATAAAGAAGGAAGGAAAGGAAAGAAAGAAAGAAAGAAAGAGGGAGAGGAAGAAGTAAAGAAAGAAAAAAGAAAAAATGCAAAGAAGGAAGGAAGCAGGGAATAAAAGAAAGAAAGAGGGAGAAAAAATAAAGAAGGAAGGAAAAAAAAGAGAAAGAAGGGAGAGAAGGAAGGACGGAAAGAGAGAAGGAAGGGAGGGAGGGAGGAAAAATAAAAAAGAATGCAAAGAAGGAAGGAAGTAGGGAATAAAAGAGAAAGAGGGAGAAAAAAGAAAGAAGGAACGAAAGAAAGGAAAGAAAGGGAGAAAAAGAGGAAGAGGGAGAGAGAGAAGAAAGAAAGAAAAAGAGAAAGGGGAAGGAAGGAAAGAGAAAGAAAGAAAAGAAAGAGAGAAAAGGAAGGAAGGAAAGAATGAATGAAAGAAAGAGAAGGAAGGGAAAGAGGGAGGGATGGAGGGAAGGGATGGAGGGAAGGGAGGGAGGAAAGGAGGGAGGGAGAAGAAAAAAGAAAGAAAAATAAAGAAACAAAGAAAAAAGAAAGAATGCAAACGAAGGAAGCAGGGAATAAAAGAAAGAAAGAGGAAGACAAAGAAAGAGAGAGAGAAAGAGGGATAGAAGGAAGGAAAGAAAGAAAGAAAGAAAGAAAGAAAGAAAGAAAGAAAGAAAAGAAAAGAAGGGAGGAAGGGAGTCTCGCCATGTCTTGTGTGATCTCCTTTGGACAAGCAATACAGAAACCGGATTCACTCAGCAACCGTGCGACTCTCTTTAACAACGGCGGCTATTCCCTTAAACGATTGCGGCGAGAAAGGTCGTAAAACAGGGACAAAGCTCTCTGAAGAGATGTGTCTCCCTTAGCAACTGAATATTTTGGGGGTGGGGGGTCCGGGGTGGTCGTAAGTCGAGGATGGCATTCGAAAAACACACAGTCAGGCGTGAGGTGGGCAGCCTGACCTACCTCGCAGGGCTGTGGGGAAGAGAAATAAAAGAGCTACGCAACGGGGTCAAATTTTGTCGCTGCTTTGAAAACAGTTTTTTTGGGGGGGAGATGCCATTTCCAGGCGGTCCTCGAAGTACGACCACCATTGGGAGCAGAATTTCTGTTCTTAAGCGAGTTGACGGTGAATCGGGCCTTGTTTTTTTTTTTCTTGCTGCGGTTGTTAAGCGAATCGTTGCTGTTGTTAAATGAAGCCATCCTTATGGACCTTAAAAGGTGGGAGGCAGGACTCTTGGGCCCCTTACGTCACCCACCCACCCCGTTATAATTCACTTTACGACAAATCCCTATTGCCGAAGGTTGAGGACTGGATAAATCTAGGTAGGCAGCAGAGGCCTAAAAGATGGCTTGGTCGAGGGCTCCCTCTGGTGGACAAAAGCCACAACTGCAAAAGAATTTACTCGTATAGTTTATGCAATCAATTGCATTTTTGGAGGTGTTGCACCATGCAGGGATGAGTCCCAGCTTGCAAGCCTAAATGGAATCAATTACCTTGACTTACGACACAACTCGGAACTGGGTCTGTTGCTAAGCAAATCCGGCTCCCTTTCGCCGGATCCGCAAGCTGACCACATGGCCCTAAGCCCTTGCAACCGTTGTAAACTCACCTGGCCCACTTGTCCAGGTCGGATTTGTCCTAATTTTGATCAAACGAAGGTGGGGATGCTGCGGTGATCATAAGTCTGAGGATATGTCCCTTGCTTTAGCACCATCAAGACTTCAAATGGTCATTAAATGAATGGGACATACGCTGAGGACTACCCATAGTCCGAACTCGGCCTACAGAATGACCCTTATCTGGAGATAGACCATCATTCTATGATCTAACAAACCACGATTATACATGTTTGGTGTTGCCCTGTGGTCTTGGGGCAAAACACTGTAAATTTGAATGTTCGATTTTGCCCACTGCCGATGCTTAATGATCATGGAAAATGTCTTCGGACAATGCTGGCTTCTTCGGCCGTCTAGAGCCGGACACGCCTGGACAAGTGGGCCCGGGGCTCCAAACTGAGCCAACTTCCTTCCTGGCTTAGCTTTTGGCCATCAATAGACCTGCGGCGGCACAGTGGTTAAAAGTGCAGTACCGCAGGCTACATCTTCCGGCTGCCTGCAATTTGGCAGTTCAATTCTCACCGACTCAAGTTGACTCAGCCTTCCATCCTTCCGAGGTGGGTGTAAAATGAGGACCCAAGGTTGTTGTGGGGGGCAATAGGCTGACTCTATAAACCGCTTAGGGGAGACTGTAAAAGCACTGTGAAGCAGTATATAAGTCTAAAATGCTATTGATAAATGCTATTCCTCCCTCCCCTTTTCATCTTTCCTTTCCTCTCCTTTCCTTCCCCTCCCCTCCCCCTTTCTTTTTTCTTTTCTTTCCTCTTTTTCCTTCCTTCCCCTTTCCTTCCTTCCTTCTCTCCCTCTCCTTTCCTCTCTTCCCCTCCCTCCTTCCTTTCCTCTCCTCTTTCTTTTCCTCTCCTTTCCTTTCCTTCCCTTCCTTTTTTCTTTCCTTTCCTTCCCTTCCTATTTTTCCTTCCCTTCCATTCCCCTTCCCTCCCCCCCTTCTTTCCCTCTCTCCCTTTCCTTCCCTCCCTCCTTCCCTTCCTTTTCTTCCTTTTTTCTTTCCTTTCCTTCCCTTCCTCTTTTCCCTTCCCTCCCCTTCCCCTCCCTTCTCGCCTTCCCTTTCATTCCTTCCTTCCGTCCTTTCCTTGCCTTTCATTCCTTCTGTCCCTCCCTTCCCTTCCCCTCCCTTCCCTTTCCTGTTTCCTCTCCTTTCATTTTCCTTCCTTCCTAGTGGTTAGAATACAATCTTGCAGGCTGACTCTGCCCCCAAGTCTAAGTCCCATTGCTAAATGCTTATTGGTTACTTATAAGTTTTTGGATTTGCAATCACAAAGGAAAAACACATCCCACAATAAAAAAGGTTAAGTTAGGGCAAAGGAAGGGAAGGCGCCCGGACTTACACATGGAGTAATATTCCTGGCCAGCGTGGAACTCATAACCCAGGGAGAAGGCACTTCCTTCCTAGTGGTTAGAATACAATCTTGCAGGCTGACTCTGCTCCCAAGTCTAAGTCCCATTGCTAAATGCTTATCGGTTACTTATAAGTTTTTGGATTTGCAATCCCAAAGGAAAAAACACATCCCACGATTTTAAAAAAAAGGTTAAGTGAGGGCAAAGGAGAGAAAGGTGCCCGGACTTACAGATATAGTAATATTCCTTGCCAGCGTGGAATTCATAACCCAGGGAGAAGGCACTGTAACGCTGAAACTTCTCCGAGAACTTGATGGGGCTGTGCGGGGCGCGGGGCCGGTTGCATTCCCACCGTTTGGAGCCTTGGCCGATGTCGCACATCTGGTAGCCCTGCTCGGTCACCATGTAGAGGATGTACTGTTCCATGCGCCCCTCGGGCACCGAGGTGTTGTAATGGGGGCAGTAGATGTCCAGGTAGTCATTGACGTTCACCTTGACCGTGTAACCCTCTCGCCGTAAGCTGGAGGAGGAGGAAGAGGAAGTGGAGGTTAATCAGGAGGAGTTAAGATGGAGGAAGGAGCTTCCCACGAGGAGTTTCCCAACACAGGTATCTGCCCATGTACAGAAGGGTTCTCTCACTGCCCCCTACCTCCGGAAAGAGAGATTGTAAGGGGGGGGGATCAAAGAAATAAGGGAGGGGAGGAAGAAGAGGAGGAGAAAGGAAGGAGTAAAGAAAGGGAAGAGAGGAAGGGGAATGGAAGTGTTGATAAAGAGGAAGAATGGATAAAGAGAAGGAAGGAAAGAAAGGGGAGGAGATGGATGGATGAAAAGTGGGTGAAAAGGAAGAAGAGGAAGAGAGGAGAAGATGATGAGTGGAAGGAAGGAAGGAAGGAAGGAGAGAGGGAGGGAGCAAAGAAAGTAAAAGAGAAAGAAGGCAGCCAGGAAGAAAGTAGAGGGGAAGGGAAAGAGAGAAAGGGAGGGAGGGAAGGAAGGAAGAAGGGAAGGAAGGAAAAGAAAGAAAGAAAGAAAAGGAAGAGTTGATAAAGAGAGGTGTGGTGGATGAAAAGGAAAGAGATGAGGAAGGAAGGAAGGAAGGAAGGAAAGTGGATAAAGAGAAGGATTGAGTGAAGAGAAGGAAGGAAAGAAAGAAGTGACGGAGAAAGAAGGAAAGGAGGGAGGGAAGGAAGAAAGAAAGGAAGGAATTTATATAATTTCCTCATTTATCCTTTCTGCCTTGACCAGGCTGACCTCCATCCAACCTCCTTGGCCAAACCTGGCCTGTTTGTTTGGGGGCAGGAAAGAAAAAAGCCCCCCCACTACTTTCTAATCTATTTATCCAAAGACAGGCTTGGCTCCTTCGCTCCAAAACGTCCTTGCTTTCAACATCAGGGCTTCTCAGACCGCCGGGGGTCCCTCCAACCCCCCCTGGTGATGGACAGCTCTTCAAATTGGACCGGACAGCCGTCTGCAGTCGTCTTGCTCCGAGTAGCCACAAGGTTGGCAAAGCCAACCCTTCACCCGTGTGATTGGCATCCCCAGATTTGCTCTTAAAATAAAATAACCTTTGATTACTCTAAGGAAATTTAAATTTTTAATCCAGCTCCACTTGAACGGTGTGTGTGTGTGTTTAAGCCCACCGTGAAAAGGCGCCAAGGTCTCCGACAAGCCAACTTGGTAAACTGTGATTCAACCGTGTTCTCTTTCCTTCCTTCCTTTTTTTCCTTCCTTCCTTCCTTCCTTCCCTCCCTCCCTCCCTTCGTTGACAGCTTGGAACATTTTGTATTATTTTTCTCTGTAATTTTTGGCAGGCGACCCCCCGTTGCTGTTTCCACGTGCTTCTCCCTTCTGTTTACCGCGCTGAACATGTTTTTTTGATGGGATTTTTAAAAAAGACCAAATATACACTTGCTCAAAAAAATAAAGGGAACACTTAAAAAAAAACAACAGAATATAACTCCAAGTACATCCAACTTCTGTCCACTTAGGAAGCAACACTGATTGACAGTCGATTTCAACTGCTGTTGTGCAAATGAAATATTCAATGGGGATATTTCATTCATTCAGATCTAGGATGTGTTATTTGAGTCTTCCCTTTATTTATTTTTTTTGAGCAATAGGTACATATTATATACCGTATATACATACAGCAAAAACATGTGATACATGTATGTATGTATGTATGTAACATATTTTTGCTGATAATGGAAAGGATTATATATATATATATATATTCGTTCTATTGCAAACTCTTCTGCAATAAAAGTCATTATTTCGGTACCTTCCAAGGTTAAGGAAGGGAAAAAAGAAAGAGAAGACGAAGGAACACAACATACAACCGCACCGTTGTGTAAGGCAAGTCCTTGACTTAATGACGGTTTATTTAGTGATGGTTCAAAGCTACGACGGCGCTGAAGAAAGCAACTTTGGGTGGTTTTTTACCCTAATGATGCCCTTTTGCGACTCCCTGACCAGCAGATGGGGAATTCTGGGAGCTGCCCTGAGTCTTCAGAGAAAGGCGGCATATGTATAATAATAATATTATTATTATTATTATTATTATTATTATTAATAATAATAACAACAATAACAACAACAATAATAATTCCAGATCCCATCATGCTTGGCCCCAGATGGGACTTCCCAGGGCAGTCCAGGAGAGACATGACTGGTTATTTGATTCTGCAGGAATATTTCTTTTCCTTAATTTCTGCTGCTTTAAAGGATGTGGACTCAGAGCATGCTGACTGAGGGATTCTGGGAGTTGGAGTCCACTCATCTTAAGGGATGCTGGCTGGGGGATTCTGGGAGTTGGAGTCCACTCATCTTAAGGGATGCTGGCTGGGGGATTCTGGGAGTTGGAGTCCACTCATCTTAAGGGATGCTGGCTGGGGGATTCTGGGAGTTGGAGTCCACCCATCTTAAGGGATGCTGGCTGGGGGATTCTGGGAGTTGGAGTCCACCCATCTTAAGGGATGCTAGCTGGGGGATTCTGGGAGTTGGAGTCCACCCATCTTAAGGGATGCTGGCTGGGGGATTCTGGGAGTTGGAGTCCACTCATCTTAAGGGATGCTGGCTGGGGGATTCTGGGAGTTGGAGTCCACCCATCTTAAGGGATGCTGGCTGGGGGATTCTGGGAGTTGGAGTCCACCCCTCTTAAAGGATGCTGGTATTTCTGATCTTCCACTGCTTATTCGCAGCCTCTGACCAAGCGGCTTCAGATTGAGAATCCAGATTTTTCTCCCAGGTTAGCAAAGGTGCAGCTTCTGTGCCGGGGGTCCCCCTGGGGTTGCCTCGGAAAGGACCCGGGGGATTTTGTGCCCTGGAGAACGCCGGCCTCTTTCCCCTGCAGGGCCCGCGGAAAGAGCTGCAGCCTCAAAGACGCTCTCCATGTCAAGAGGTACTAATTGCAATCTTTGCAAAACAATTAAGGCAAGTGAGCTCCAGAGAAAAAACAGGCAGGTTTGTGTGTTTGTGTTTGTTTGTGTGTGAGAGAGAGAGAAAGGGGAGAAGGTCAAAGAGAGGAGAGAGAAGAGTGAAAGAGAGAGAGAGAAGAGAGAGAAAAGAGAGAAAGGGACGGAGAGGAAAGAAAGGAGATAAGAGAAAGAGGGAGGAGAAGAGAGAGGGAAAAAGAGAAAAGAGAGAAAGATGATAGAAGAGAGGAGAGAAAGAAGAGAGAAAGAGAGAGAGAGAGAGAAGAGAGGAGAGCGAAAGGGAGAAAGAGAGAACAGCGAAAGGGATGGAAAAGAAAGAAAAGAGAGAAGAGAAAAAGAGAGAAGAGAGAAAAGAAAGAGAAGACAGAGAAGAGAGAGAGGGAGAGGGTGAGAGAAGAAAGAGAGGAGAGAAAGGAGAGGGAAGAGAGAGAAGTGAGAGAGAGGGAGGGAAAGGGAGATCGAAGAAAGAAAAGAGAGAGGAGAAAAGGAGAGGAGACCAGAGAGAAGAGAGAGAGGAGAGAGAAAAGACAGAAAAGAGAAGAGAGAGGAGAGAAATAGAGAGAAAAGAGAGAGAGAGGGAGGGAGGGAGAAGAAAGAAGAGAGGAGAGAGAGAAGAGAGAGACACGAGAGAAAAGAGAGAGGAGAGAGAAAGAGAGAGAGAGAAAGAATTAAGGGCAGACATGATTTCTAGGAAGACCGGAAGAAGAGCCGTTTAGAGAAGTGTGAGAAAAAGTGGCGGCTGGGGTGGGCGGATTCCAGCATTTCAAGGCAATTTTGTGGGAAACCCCCCCCCTCCATGGTCCGTGGACGATGGGCCTTGCAATTCCAGAGGATGCTAAGGCTGCAAGATATTTTTTGCACGCTGGCTAGCGAGGGTCTCGAAATCCAAGCCCCTCTTTCCCACCGCCGCTAATCCTGTTACCCAATTCCGGCAATTGTGTGTTTGTGTTTGTGAGTGTGTTTGAGGGTCTCCCTAGGGAGCTTCCATTATGCTGCTCCGGTGTCACAAGCCGGCTCTGATCTGCTTTGGGGGGGAGACCCCTGCCGGCTTTAATCGGGGAGAGGGGGACAATATGCTTTGATAATTGTGACAGCCAGAGATGTGGCCCGCTGACCCGCTGAGCCCAAGGCTCGCCAATTAATTGGCTCCGCCACGGAAAGACAGCGCGACACCAAACGACAGGAATCGGAGCGACGTCTTCCATGGTGCAGGGAGGTTGAAATTTTTTTTTACAAAAAATGCTCTTTTCCCCCCCTCTCTGTCTCTCTCTCTGCCTTCCCTTTCTCCAAAAATCATATTTTGGCTTCCGAAACCACCTTGCAAAAATTGCAGAACTTAAACCGCCTCTTCCATCCCCCCCCCCCCCGATTTGGTGTGCAGCCCCCCAACCCAAAATGCACCAACCGGAGGCGACTACAACCTGTAACTCGAGAGCAAAAAAAAAAAATCGCCAAACCGGTGCTCCGCCAAATCGCCACCTTATGACCCGGGCTCTTCAAATTCCGCCGCCGTTATTGCGCGATTCTAACATAGAAGCATAGAAGATTGACGGCAGTAAAAGACCTCCTGGTTCATCTAGTCTGACCTTATACTACTTCCTGTGTTTTCTCTTAGGAGGGATCTATGTTTATCCCAGGCATGTTTAAGTTCAGTTCCTGTGGATTGACCAACCACATCTGTTGGAAGTTTGTTCCAAGCATCTACAACTCTTTCAGTCAAATAATATTTTTCTCACGTTGCTTCTGATCTTTCCCCCAAGTAACCTCAGATTGTGCCCCCTTGTCCTTGTGTTCACTTTCCTATTAAAAACACTTCCCTCCTGAACCTTATTTAACCCTTTGACATATTTAAATGTTTCGATCATGTCCCCCCTTTTCCTTCTGTCCTCCAGACTAGACAGATGGAGTCCATGAAGTCTTTCCTGATAGGTTTGATGCTGAAGACCTTCCACCATTTTTTTAGCCCGCCTTTGGCCCCTTTCAATTTGATCCATATGTTCTTGTGGGTGAGGTCTCCAGAACTGAACACGGAATTCCAAATGTGGTCTCACCAGCACTCTATACAGCGGCATAATAATTTTAATTGTTAATAGTATGTTTTAAATTATTGCACTGCTTTTAGGTGGATAGCTAGCTAGCTAGCTAGCTAGCTAAGGAATGGATGGATGGATGGATAGATAGATAATGGATAGATAGATAGATAGATAGATAATGGATAGATAGATAGAGAGAGAGGGAGAGAGAGAGAGATAATGGATAGATAGAAAGATAGATAGATAGATAGATAATGGATAGATAGATAGAACGATAGATAGAGAGAGAGATAATGGATGGATAGATAGATAGATAAGTTAGATAGATAGATAGATAGATAGATAGATAATGGATAGATAAGATAGATAGATAGATAGATAGATAGATAGATAGATAGATAGATAGATAGCAATGGATGGATAGATAATGGATGGATGGATGGATGGATGGATAGATCCAGAGGAAGGGTTCCGAGAGAGGCCCTCTGTGCATGCTCAGAAGCCATGGGGTTTTTTTTTGAGCCTCTTGTTTTCCACCTTGTCTTTCTTGGCAAGGCACCTTCAATCCCAGGAAAAAAAACCCAAGCTCTGACCATCTGCTTGCCTCTCTTCGGAAAGAAATTATTGGAAAAGAATCCAGCGTGGAGGCGTTGTTACTTTTTTTCCTGGAAAAAACCCCCCCCAAACTCTCAAAAAATTGGGGGGGGGGGTGAATCGCCCTGCTTTACAGCATTGCCTGCAGCCATTCCCGTGGCCCCTTCCCTCCCAATATTCTAGGACCTGCCAACATCTTCCCACCAGCCTTAAGATTCACGCCTGGGAATGTTCCTGTGGATTTAGGGCTTGGACAAGCATGGACGGGCCCTCTTGGCTTCGTGAGCGGCCTGCGGGAAAAAATAAATACCCCAAGCGGGAGTGAGTCAGATCCTGCCCGCCTTGGTACCGTTCGAGCCGTGATTGGGCAGCTTGGCACAGGGCTGCCGCGTGGGGCAGCGTGGTTTTTGCCAACCGAGCTTCACGGCTCGGCCCGGCAGCGTCGAAATAAATATGATATTTTTGGAGTATAAGACGCACCGTTTTCCATCCCTAAAAGAGGCTGAAAATTCGGGTGTGTCTTATACTCTGAATGTAGCTTTTTCCCCCCTAACCAGGTGCTAACGATCTACCCAGCTCTTATCGTGCAGGGTTTTTCATTGTTACTCTTTAAGAAGAATGTTTTCCAAGCCCTAAGTCTTTGCAGGTTTTTTTTCCCGTTACTCTAACTTGCTCCGAGTAAGTTTCTTTCCAGCCCTAACCAAGGGCTAATGATGTTCCCAGCTCTTATCTTGCAGGTTTTTTCATTGTTGCTCTTTAAGAAGAATGTTTTCCAAGCCCTAAGACTTTGTAGGGTTTTTTTTTTTTCGTTACTCTATCTTGCTCCGAGTAAGTTTCTTTCCAGCCCTAACCAGGGGCTAATGATGTTCCCAGCTCTTACCGGCTTGCAAGCTCTTTCATTGTTATTCTCTGCTAAGAATGTTTTCCAAATTCTAAGTTTTTGCAGTTTTATGCATTGCTATAACTTGCTCTAAATGTTTCTTTCCAGCCCTAACCATGTGCTAACAATGTTCCCAGCTCTTATCGGTTTGTGTTGGAACTGATCAGACACTGGCCAGATGAATTCCTGGTAAGCAGATTCTTTTCCCTATTTTCCTCCCCCCCAAAACTAAGGCGCGGCTTATATTCCGGTGCGTTTTATACTCCGAAAAATGCAATAATCGTATAGGATAACAGAAGTGGCGGATTAGCCAGCGACGCGACAAGAGGGCAGACCAGAGGAATCTAGAAAGACTTGCAGCCAGAAAGACAGACGGTCCTGGACTTACGACAGTTCGTTTAGTGACCATTCGGAGAAGCGGCGCGGTGGGCCTAGAGGTGGAGCCTCTCACCTCACCATCGGCAGGCGGGGCGGGTTCGATCCTAGGTAGAGGCAGATATTTCTCTCTTCCTGGGTACAATGAGAATATTATCTGCCGAAGAAAACTCCGTAGTGGCAACAGGGAAAGGCAGACGGCCAGGAAACATTCTGGTAGCTCCATTCCGTGGCCCGGATTCCACCCTGCAAGGGATTATGGGGTTGGTCCTTAAGAGGCCTCGCACCGCCTGTGGGGTGCAGGGACAATGTAGATAGACTGCCCCTGCTCGAGGAGGCTCCATTCCTCCCCTTAAGAGCCTGCAAGTCGCACCTCCTTGTGGGGTGCCAGGAAAGTGCAGGTAGACTGCCTCTCCCCTCCCTCGCCTTGCAAAACGCCGGCTTGCAACCTCACCTGTGGAATTTCGGCCCGCTCGGCAGCAGGAAAGACCGTTTCGAACACGCTTTTGCAATGTGCCGGTAGTGCAAGCGTTTGTTGCTTGTTGCAAAGGTGTTGCAGAGAACACCCCAATCGGTTCCCTCTGGGGAGGGGGGACCGATGGGGCTCGGCACACGGGGGCCCTCCCCGGGGGCTTATTAAACCACAGCAGGCTGGTAAACAGGCCCGTTAATCAAGCCCAGGGCTAGAGAGAGAGGAGCTTCTCCCGAGGGGGGAGAGCCGAGTGCGAAGGATCTGACACCCAGCCAGAAGTGAGAAAAACACAAAACTTAATCCCGCTCAGCAGGTTTTCCCCACTCTTCGTCTGCAAGGATGGGATAAAAGGCCTTTAGGAAAGGAAGTGAAAGGGGGGGAAAAACACTCTGTATGTGCCCAGAGGCAGCAAGGCCGGTCCACTGGCAGAGGAGGAAGAAGAGGAAGATGGAGAGGCAAACGGGGAAGATGGGAGGGAGGGGGAGAGAGAGAGAGAGAAGGAAGGGAAAGAAAAGAGAGAGGAGAGGAAAGAGGAAAGGAAAGGTAGGAAAGGAAAGGGATAGAAGGAAAGGAGAGGAGAGGAGGACAGGAGAGAGGAAAGGAAAAGAGGAGAGAAGAAGAGAGGAAAGAGGAAAGGAAAAGAAAAGAAAGAATGAAAGGAGAGGAGAGAAAAGAGGAAAGGAAAGAAGGAGAGGAGAGGAAAGAAGAAAGGAAAGGAGAGGAAGAGAAAGAAGGAGAGAAGAGGAAAGAGGAAAGGAGAGAAGGAGAGGAGAGGAATGGAGGAGAGGAAAAGAAAGGAAAGAATGAAAGGAGAGGAAAGAGGAAAGGAAAAGAAAGGAAAGGAGAGAAGAGGAGAGGAAAGGAAAAGAAAGGAAAGAAGGAGAGAAGAGGAATGGAGGAGAGGAAAAGAAAGGAAAGAATGAAAGGAGAGGAGAGGAAAGAGGAAAGGAAAAGAAAGGAAAGAAGGAGAAAAGAGGAATGGAGGAGAGGAAAAGAAAGGAAAGGAGAGGAAAGGTTAGAAAAGAAGGAAAGGAGAGGAAAAGAAAGGAAAGGAAGGAAGGAGAGGAAAAGAAGGAAAGGAGAGGAGAGAAGGAGAGGAAAGGAAAATATAGGAAAGAGGGAAAGGAAGGAAAGGAAACACTCTGTACATGCCCAGAGAGGTAGACACAGACATTTCAATCCCCTGGCAGACAAGGAGAATGAGAGAGAGGCCTTCACAATCTGTCAAAGGTGGGATTTCAAATTGGGAAGAAAAGAAATTGAAAGGGGGACAGAGAGAGCGGGTAAGTGAAGGGAAAAAAAACACTCTGCGCAGGTTCAGAGGAACTTTGACCCTCTGGGAGGGCGAGGCCTAGAGAAATCCCCAAGCTCCAACTGTCCTATTCTCCAAGCAAATAGTCACCTTACAGCGAGAATGGGCAGTATGTGAAATTGAATAAATAAAAATAAAATTAAAAACAGAAAAACGTGGCGGTCGCAATGCCTTAAAAGTTTTACAAACAGCCCTGCGAGGCAGGCACAGTGGAACAGCACCTGGGCAAAAAAAAAACCCTCACTCCCACCTCGCCTGATCTGAAGCCGCCTTCGGGGGTTTTGCAAATTGCGGGAGCATTAAAAAAAAGTAATTAGATGGAGAGAGAGAGAGATGGAAAAAAAATAGGAGAAAGAAGATCGATCCGGCACGGATTACAGCCATTTGTATGGAGATAAATGCCTCCGTGCCTGTTTAAAGATTTCTCTAAGTGGGAAGAGTTCTCTCTCTCTCCCCGCCAAGGCAGGCCCTGTTTATTCAGAATATTAAACAAAAAAACCCAGGGAAGAATCTTAAAACCAATTTGCACAAGGCGGCTCTCGTGGACACATTTTATGCTGATTTGCATTTCCAGGAAAAAAACCTACTTTTATATATCTATCTGTATCCCCCTTGCTCTCTCTCTCTCTCTCCATCCATCTCTCTATAAACACACATGTGTGTATGTCTGTATGCAAGTGTGCGTATATATATATACGTATCTGTACATGTATATGCATGTATGTTTACATATGTATACACAGATATACAGTACATATACACACATATATGAATAAACATATATGTGTGCAAAAATACACAGATATATACATATGTGGATAGATAGATAGATAGATAGATAGATGATGGATAGATAGATAAATAAATAGATAATGGATAGGTAGATAGATAGATAGATAGATAGATAATGGATAGGTAGATAGGTAGGTAGGTAGGTAGGTAGGTAGATAGATAGATAGATAGAGGATGGATAGATAGATAAATAGATAATGGATGGATAGATTGACAGATTGATAGATAGATAGATAGATAGATAGATAGATAGATAGATAGATGGATAGACAGACAGATGATAGATAGATGATAGATGATAGATGATTGATAGATAGATAGATAGATAGATAGATAGATAGATAGATAGATAGGGCATGGATGGATGGATAGATAATGGATGGATGGAAAGATAGCTAATGGATGGATGGATAGACGGATGGACGAACAGGCTGAGACAGACAGACATGATAGCTATAGATAGAGGAATGAGACAGAGATAAAATAGATATAGATATAAAGAAAGATGATATAGACAGATGGTAGATTGAGATAAAGATGGAGATGAGATGATAGATATATCTATTGATTGAGTGATGAGAGGGAGAGATATGATAGATTGAGAAAGATAGATGATAGATGATACAAGATATATGATATATAGTTGGTTGGTTGGTTGGTTACTCAGTTAGTTGTTAGCTGCAAAGTCATGTTCAAACCAACACACACCTACTGATACTTATAGTATATATGTACATATAAATATGTGTGTGTGTGTTTATATATGTGTATCTACGTATTTTTGTGTGTTCTCTCTCACACATACACACACACACACACATATATACAGATAGTCCTCGAACCGACGACACAACCGAGTCAAAATTTCTGTCGCCAAGCGAGTCATCGACAACGAATCGCGAATCCCTGCGATGGCTCCAACAGCGAAGGCCGCTGTTAAGCAAACTTGGCTCTCCCCCCTGTGTGACTCCGTGGTCAGACTAGCAGACCTCTGAGTGCCCCGTCCCAAATTCCCATTCCTTATCCTGTCCGTTCGTCCCAATTCCCCTGATTCGTCTCTTCAATCGGATGCAAGCCGGCGGGGGATTCAGAAGAATTTGGTGGAACCGTTTTGTTCTTCCAACCATCATAAAGGGGAGTGGGTCACCGTCCAACATTCACCCCCCCTTTCTCTCTCTCTCTCTCTCTGAGCCTCGAGAGCTTTGCCGTATAACGTGCCGCGTGCTGGCTGGTTGTACGAAAGGACACCATAACTCACTCCCGCCGGAGATGCTGCTTGGCTGCCGCAGCGGCGCTGGGGGAAGGGAGCGAGGGAGAACTCCGGCGATGGGGAGAAGGGAAGGATTCGGGGTCTGACCGTTCTACCTCGCAGGGGTGCTGTGTCACTTGGTCGACTCGGTGGGGGCAAACGGCTCGTTGTTGAAGCTTTTCGGCCAAGGATCCCGGGGGGAAAGGAGGGCCGTTTAAAATCGAGGATGTATGTCTAGTGATTGAGGGATTTTCAGTTTGGCAAAACGCCTGTTTTCCAGGGGATGTCGAAAGCAGAAATACCCCTTGGTACCATTCTCCATTGCAAAATTGTACACTGTTTATGATTGCTGTTAGCCGCCCCGAGTTTTCGGAGAGGGGCGACATATAAATCCAATAAATAAATAAATAAAATAGCCAATCAGGATTGTTGTATTATTTTTTTAATGCAGATTTCAATGTGTTACTATAATTACTAGAAAATTAAGAGTCTGTTATAATCAGTCTATCTATCTATCTCTCTCTCTCTCTCTCTCTCTCTCTATCTATCTATCTATCTATCTATCTATCTACCGACCTACCTTCCTAGGTATCTCTCTCTCTTCTCTCTCTCTCTCTTTCTCTCTCTCTCTCTCTCTCTCTCTCTATATATATATATATATATATATATATATATATATATATATATATATATATATATATGTAGATTGTTCTGAGTTCGGGTTTTGCCCTGTGTAATATTTTGCATGTCTATGCGACGTTTCGGCGAAATCACATTCACCATCATCAGGCTGAAGTTCCAATCTTTGTGTTGTTGTAAAATGGAATATATATATATCTTCCATATCTATATCTATATATATATATATCTTCCATATCTATCTTTCTATCTATCTATCTATCTATCTATCTATCTATCTATCTATCTATCTATCTATCATCTACCTACCTACCTACATATCTATCTCTTTAGCTTCTCTCTCTATAGATATATCTTCTATATCTATCAGTTTCCTCCTGTACTATTATTTATTAAATTTATTTTGGGGGGGGAGTATAAATTTTTTTATTGTTCTCCACTTATTGTTCTCCACTTTAAGATAAAACATACGTAAATAACAAAACACAACACACAACACCAATATCCAACCAAATACATATGCCAAATTTTCATATCATTAATGTGCAACCTGTGTCCAGTTCTGGAGACCTCACCTACAAAAAGATATTGACAAAATTGAACGGGTCCAAAGACGGGCTACAAAAATGGTGGAAGGTCTTAAGCATAAAACGTATCAGGAAAGACTTCATGAACTCAATCTGTGTAGTCTGGAGGACAGAAGGGAAAGGGGGGACATGATCGAAACATTTAAATATGTTAAAGGGTTAAATAAGGTTCAGGAGGGAAGTGTTTTTAATAGGAAAGTGAACACAAGAACAAGGGGACACAATCTGAGGTTAGTTGGGGGAAAGATTCTAGATAGATAGGTAGGTAGATAGATAGATAGATAGATAGATAGATAGATAGACAGACAGACAGACAGACAGACAGACAGACATAGAAGATATATACAGTATATATATACTGTATATATATACAGTATATATAGAGAGAAGATAGAGATAGATAAATAAATAGATAGACAGACAGACAGACAGACAGATAGATATAGAAGATATATATATATATATATATATATAAATAAGATATAGATAAATAAATAGACAGACATAAATAAATAGATAAACTTAATGAACTCAATCTGTATAGTCTGGAGGACAGAAGGGAAAGGGGGGACATGATCAAAACATTTAAATATGTTAAAAGGTTAAAGGTTCAGGAGGGAAGTGTTTTTAATGGGAAAGTGAACCCAACAACAAGGGGCCACAATCTGAGGTCAGTCGAGGGAAAGATCAGAAGCAACCTGAGAAAATATTATTCGACTGAAAGAGTCGTAGATGCTTGGAACAAACTCCCAGCAGGCGTGGTTGGTCAATCCACAATCACTGAATTCAAACATGCCTGGGATAAACCTAGATCCATCCTAAGATGAAACACAAGTAAGCGCAGACTAGATGGACCAGGGGGTCTTTTTCTGCCGTCAATCTTCTATGTTTCTATGTTTAACACCAATATTCAACCAGATACATATGCCAAATTTTCACAACATTAACGTGCTTTAAGGAGTTTCTTTAATTTCTATCTTCCCCCTCCCGTTATTTATTAAATTTATGCCGCCCCTCTCACACACACAAACACACAAACACACTCGGCAGGGCTGGACGAGCAAGAGTTAAGCCCCGAGGCGGAACGGAGTGGCATGGCTTCTTCTGCACGACTGGGTTTTTAGAACAGCTTTTACGGCAAGGGGCGAGGATAACCCTCCATCACGCTGCTGTCTGGGAGAGGAGGCTGGCAGGGCTGCTGCAGGGGAGAGCTGGGCCAAGCACGGCACCCGGGGGGCTCCGAGACCACCCTCCGCGGGAGGCTTTGGCCAGAAGGAAGGACCCAGGGAGGAGGAAGGCACCGGAGGCAGCCCCTGCCAGCGAGAGACGGGCGCAGGGTGGGTACCGCAGCGGGCAGCTTGTCGCTGGCGGAGGGAAAGCACAGCAGGATGGGTTGCAAAGGCCTCGAAAGGATGAACCTGTGTTTATGAGAGAGAGAGAGACGAGAGAGAGAGAGAGAGAGAGAGACATCAAGAAAGATAAGAGAGAAATGATAGAGAGATGATAGTGGGTATGAGAGAAAATATAGACAGGTGATAGATAAAAGAGAGAGAGGGTGACAGAGAATTGGTGGGTGAATGAATGGATGACAAGAAATGATGCGACACAGAGAGACGATATATATATAGAGAGAGATTACATAGGTGATAGATGGATGGATGGATAGAAAGATAGATAGAGATGAGAGATTAGGTAGATAAATTAGAGATTAGAGAGATAGATAGAGAGATGAGGTAGGTAGGTAAGTAGGGTACATGGATGATAGAGATTAGATAGACAGACAGATGATAGATAGATAGATAGATAGATAGATAGATAGATAGACAGAGATGATAAATAGATACAAAGATAGATAGACAGACAGACGATTGATAGATATTAGATTAGAAATATATAGAGAGAAAGCTAGATGAGAGATTAGATAGATAGATATTAGATTATATCGAAAGAGAGAGAGAGAAAGATAGATTAGAGAGAGATTAGATAGATAGATAGATAGATAGATAAATATTAGATTATATAGAAAGAGAAAGAGAAAGATAGATGAGAGAAAGAGATTAGATGGATAGATGGAGAGAGAGAGAGAGCGAGCGAGAGAGAGAGAGAGAGAGAGAGAGAGAGAGAGCGCTTCTTGGCTATTGATAGAAGGCAGGAAAGCAAGCCAGAGCATCCTGTCTGGGAGCAAAGCATGATGGGAATATCCCTTCCTGCTCAGAGATGCTTGGGTAAAGATCCTATGGGCCGGTGTGTCCATTGGAAGAAAAACAGGCCTGCTTTTTCAACCCCAGACTAGTTAAGAGAAGAAAACAACTCTGAATTTCAGGATGAGTTGACAGGCTGCTTTGCAGGATGGGCTCCCCCCTTCCTTTTGGGGGGGGGGGTTCCACCCCTCCCCCCTTTTCCAGATGGGAGGAGGGGCTCATTCCTCGCTCTCACTGAAGGGCGGGGCAAGATCAAGGACTGACTACAAGGCCCAGGCAGGATTATAATTATGAGTCAATAATGGAGACTTGGTTCTAGCAGTCCAAAGAGACTGGTATATAGTCGTCTAGTGCACTGTTTTTCAACCAGTGTGCCGTGGCACACTAGTGTGCCGCGAGACATGGTCAGGTGTGCCGCGAAGAAGGAAGCTCAGGTTTTGCTGAGAGTGAGAGTGAGAGAGAGAAAGCAAGAGAGAGAGAAAGAGAAAGAAAGCAAGAGAGAGAGAGAGTGTGTGAGATAGAGAAAGCAAGAGAGAAAGAAAAGCGAAAGAGAGAGAAAGCAAGAGTGAGAGAGAAAGAAAGAGAGAGAGAGACAGAGAAAAGGAGAGGGAGAGAGAGAGAGAGAGAAATGAGCAAAAAGGGAAGGAAAAAAAGAGAAATGAGAAAATGATTGAGACAGAGAATGAGAGGAAAGAGAGAGAAACAAAAGAGAGAGAGAAGTGACTCTTGATTTAAAGCATATGATAAAAAGCACCCAAAGAATAAGAGAGAGAAAAAACCCAGCCCTCACCTGTTTTTGGAAATGGTTCAAGAGTGTATACACACACACACACACACATACACACACAAGGGTGGGGAGGAGACAGGGATGGAAAAAGAGAGGAGAATGTCTTGGGATGTCATTTTGTGTCATTTGGGTTGGTGGTGTGCCCCAGGATTTTGTAAATGTAAAAAATGTGCCGTAGCTCAAAAAAGGTTGGGAAACACTGGTCTAGTGTATATGCTCTCTTCACACCTACGATGGTGTGTGCTGTATTAAAATAAAGACACACAGCCAGAGATGCCGTGTGTCACACACTTGGCTTCGGAGTTGCTTTGCCCACGGGGCTGGGTGAGTGGGCGCTGGCTTGGCCTCTTCCTGCCCAAAACGGGGTGCGTGGCTCCACGCCCCGCTTCCCACGATCTGGGCTAACAAGTCCTGCTTTGTCTCCGCAAACATGAAAAGGCCCCGAGTGTAAATTGCACAAGGGACATTGTACAATGTTGCAATCTGGCGCTCCAGATGTGCCAGAGTTAAGACAGAGAAGCAAAGGGGGGAAAAAAACTTCGCACATGCTCCAGGGCAAAGCAGCTTCAGGCTTTGCAAGATGGAAGAACTGAAGGTTTTGTGTAGGGCCGCGATGGTGAACCTGTGGTGCGCGGGCCACAGGTGGCAAGTGGAGCCACATTGGGTGGCATGTGGGCCTCTGTCTTATGTCAGCTCCAGGGGGCATGCTAGCCAACTTTTTTTTCGGCCTGGGGAAGGCCATTTTGCCCTCTGGAGGCTTCCAGGGAGCTTCCTGAAACCCCCGAAAAAATGGCCCAACGGGCAAACCGGAAATTTGGAAAAACGGACTTCCTGTTTGCCCATTGTGCTATTTTCCGCACTCCAGAGGCTTTCAGGAAAGCTTTCTAAAACTCCGGAGTGCGAAAAATGGTCCAATGGGCAAACAGGAAGTTCATGAAAAAGGACTTCCTGTTTGCCCACTGTGCTATTTTCCACACTCTGGGGCTTCAGGAAGCTTCCTGAAACCCCGGAGTGCAAAAAACGGCCCAACAGGCAAACAGGAAGTTCATGAAAAAGGACTTCCTGTTTGCCCACTGTGCTATTTTCCACACTCTGGGGCTTCAGGAAGCTTCCTGAAACCCCGGAGTGCAAAAAACGGCCCAACAGGCAAACAGGAAGTTCATGAAAAAGGACTTCCTGTTTGTCCACTGTGCTATTTTCCACACTCTGGGGCTTCAGGAAGCTTCCTGAAACCCCGGAGTGCAAAAAACGGCCCAACAGGCAAACAGGAAGTTCATGAAAAAGGACTTCCTGTTTGTCCACTGTGCTATTTTCCACACTCTGGGGCTTCAGGAAGCTTCCTGAAACCCCGGAGTGCAAAAAACGGCCCAACAGGCAAACAGGAAGTTCATGAAAAAGGACTTCCTGTTTGTCCACTGTGCTATTTTCCACACTCTGGGGCTTCAGGAAGCTTCCTGAAACCCCGGAGTGCAAAAAAACGGCCCAACAGGCAAACAGGAAGTTCATGAAAAAGGACTTCCTGTTTGCCCACTGTGCTATTTTCCACACTCTGGGGCTTCAGGAAGCTTCCTGAAACCCCGGAGTGCAAAAAACGGCCCAACAGGCAAACAGGAAGTTCATGAAAAAGGACTTCCTGTTTGTCCACTGTGCTATTTTCCACACTCTGGGGCTTCAGGAAGCTTCCTGAAACCCCGGAGTGCAAAAAACGGCCCAACAGGCAAACAGGAAGTTCATGAAAAAGGACTTCCTGTTTGTCCACTGTGCTATTTTCCACACTCTGGGGCTTCAGGAAGCTTCCTGAAACCCCGGAGTGCAAAAAACGGCCCAACAGGCAAACAGGAAGTTCATGAAAAAGGACTTCCTGTTTGTCCACTGTGCTATTTTCCACACTCTGGGGCTTCAGGAAGCTTCCTGAAACCCCGGAGTGCAAAAAACGGCCCAACAGGCAAACAGGAAGTTCATGAAAAAGGACTTCCTGTTTGCCTACTGTGCTATTTTCCACACTCTGGGGCTTCAGGAACCTTCCTGAAACCCCGGAGTGCAAAAAACGGCCCAACAGGCAAACAGGAAGTTCATGAAAATGGACTTCCTGTTTGCCCACTGTGCTGTGGTTGTTAAGTGGAGAACTTCCTGTCCAGGTCACCCGGAAGCAGCTGAGCGGATCCAGGAACTAAAGGAAAATGAAACAGATATACAGACAGCCAAATCGTTTGCAAAGGTGCCTCTGAGCCCCAAAATTAGCTGAACGAACCTCTGATCTTAATTTACGCCTCAGCCCAGCCGCCCGAGATTTCTCCACTTTCACAAGTGTCCCAACAGCCCCAGTTCGGCCTCACGTCAAACCACGAATCGTGGTTAATGACCTAAACCAGCATCAACACCACAGGCTTGCGGAACTCCAATAAGCAATATTTTTTTCTCCTCCTTACGCCCAACTGGCTGCCGTGATTCTCAAAAGCAAGGGGAAAAAATAACACCGACAGGTTTTGACAAGGAGATGCTACGAAGCGAACCACAAACAGACATTTGGGCGCGTATCTCCGCTTTCGCAGGGACCGGTATTGTTATTCATTCATACAACCGCAACTTTGATGGTTTTGCCTTGGGAACCGGCCTTGTGGACACACCTCGACGTTGTGGTTGGTGAGCCAGCTTTGCTGGCTTTAGCGCGGTGGCTGATTATTATTTTTTTACTCAGCAAGCCATGGTTAGGCGAAGGAAAGCTAAGCATTGCAGGGTAAACCAGGATGCAGTTTGCTTCTTAGGATGGATGGAGCTACGATTTGTCCTATGGGGTGTTGTGGGTTGTTTGTTTGATATTTAAAAAGCTCTTTGGTTCATGCATTGCATTGCATTTGCAAAACAAAACGTGGAATTTCAAGTTTGCTAGAATTGTTGAGAGTTGTGGTTGATACTTTCTTTCGTGGAGGAAGGGAAGGAAAGAAGGGAAAAGGAAAGGAGGGAGAGAGGGAAAGACATAGACAATGAAGGAAGAAAAACAGATGGAAGACGGATGAAAGGAAGGAAGGAAAGAATGGAAAGGAGAGAAAGTGTAAGAAAGGAGGGAGGAAAGAAGGAAGGAATAAAGATTGAAGGGAAAGGAAGGATGAGAGAAAGAGGAAGGAAGGAGGGAAGGACAGAATGGGAAGAAGGAGCGAAAGTATAATGGAGAGAAGAAAGAAGGAAGAAAGGACAGAATGGGAAGAAGGAGAGAAAGTATAAGAAAGGAGGGAGAAAAGAAGGAAGGAAGGAGAGAAGGACAGATTGTAGGGAAGGAGGAAAGGTGTAAAAAGGGAGGGAGGAAAGAAGGAAGGAAGATTGGAGGGGAAGAAAGAAGGAAGGAAGGAGAGGAAGGAGGGAAGGACAGAATGGGAGGAATGAGAGAAAGTATAAGAAGGGAGGGAGGAAAGAAGGAAGGAAGATTGTAGGGGAAGGAAGGATAAGCGAGAAAGAGGAAGGAAGGGAGGAAGGAGAAAATGAGAGGAAGGAGAGAAAGTATAAGAAGGGAGGGAGGGAGGAAGGAAGATTGTAGGGGAAGAAAGGATAAAAGAAGGAAGGGAGAGGAAGGAGGGAAGGTATAGAAAGAGAGGAAGGAAAGAAGGAAGGAAGGAAGGAGAGGAAGGACTGAATGGGAGGAAAGAGGGAAGGTAAGAAAGAAGGAAGAGAGGAAAGAAGAAAGGAGAGAGGAAGGAAAGTATCAAGGAATTAATTTTTTAAAAAAATGCACACCGCTGCACGACAATATTTTAATTTGGTCCCAGCCAGAGCAGTACAGCGTCCCAAAGTGTCGCGTCACACCACAACACCCGGCTTGTGAGAAGCCACAACCTATGGTTGGATCGTAGCAACAGGGCTCTCTCTGTGCATATGTAGTGGCAAAAAAAAACCCACCACAAATTCGTTAAAAATAAAACCAGGATTGGGATAGCACCTTCCACCGCCTCCAACAATTACATTTTCTTAATGTATTAGTCAGTGCAAAACAAAAGAGTGCTTTTTGGTAAAAAAAACCAGTTCTGGGTTTCCCAGGCCTGGCGGGGTTTGCGAACGGAAGGAGGAGGGGGGAAGAGAAGAAGGAGAAAGGGAAGGCGGAGGAGAGAGGCCGCCTTTAACAGGATTAAGAAAGCTGTGGGGGAAAAGCCCCTTTAATCTCTAACCTGGGGTTAATCCAGATTAAGTCGACCACCCTCCTTTCTCCACCTCTTCCGATGGTCATTTTGTGGGGGAACGTGAGCCGGCAACAGGCGTTTATTCTCTCCCCCCCCAGGAATTGGGGAGGGGGGCAGCTGTTTGCAGCTTTTTCCCAAAGTCCTTGAACCCCTTGAGTTAAACCTCTAATCCCCCTTGAAACAGAGGGAGGGGGCGGTTTTGCCGGAGGAGATCTTCCCCAGATCCAATTAAGGGGGTCCCGTCTGATCCGGGATTCCGGATAAACCCCAGTTTTCAGGATTATCGGCCTCTTGGGCAAGCTGCCACGGGTGGGCTAGTTTCTCTCTCGTGCAAGCCGCCACCGGCTGGCCTCTCGTGTACACCATCGGTGGATTCTTCTGCACAAGCCGACATCCTACAAAGCTAACATTGGCGGGCCTCTCCTGTATACAAGCTGCCCTAGAGCAAGCCATCGTTACCTGGCTTGCTCCTATGCAAGCTGCCATGGGGCAAGCCGCCATCAACCACCTCTCCTCGTACAAGCCACCATCAGATGAACTCTCTGACGCAAGCCACCATCAAACAAACTCTCCGACACAAGTTGCCATCAACCACCTCTTCTCGTGCAAGCCACCATCGGACAAACTCTCTGACACAAGCCACAATCAACCACCTCTCCTCGTGCAAGTCACCATCAGATGAACTCTCTGACACAAGCCACCATCAACCAACTCTCCTCGTGCAAACCACCATCAGATTCAAGCCACCATCAACAAACTCTCCTCGTACACACCACTATCAAATGAACTCTGCAACACAAGCCACAATCAACCACCTCGCCTCGTGCAAGCCACCATCAGATGAACTCTCCGATGCAAGCCGCCATCAACCACCTCTTCTCATGCAAGCCACCATCAGATGAACTCTCCGATGCAAGCCACCATCAACCACCTCTTCTCGTGCAAACTACCATCAACTGGCTTCTTCCGTGCAAACTGCACTTAAGTTATACCTGTCACACGAAGCTGCCATTGTGCAAACCACCATCGGCCGGCTCTTTCCAGTACAAGCCCCCATCGGCTGTGTCTCTCCCAGTGCAAGCCGCCATCCTACAAGCCCTCATCGTGCGAACGTAAGTTATGGGCTATTGGTGAATTCTCCTGTTGTCGTGCAAGCCACGATTGGTTTGCATCCTCCGATTCCATGGCTTAGTGTGAACTCACAAGCGCGAACTCACAACGTGAGCTTCTCCGGTGGTTAGAAATGCGAGGAATTCGTTAATTAAGTTTGGTTTTATTGAAACATTTCTGCCCCCCCGGGGGTTACCAGGAACGCAGAAATTCAGTCTTTGCCCTGGAGATTGGGTTGCCTGAATAGAGGAAAACAGGGAAGGGAGGGCAGAGGAAACGAAAGATTCAAAAGCCCCGGGGATCAACCATTGTTGAGGCCGAACGGCAGCGCCTAAAAGAACGGGAACCTGAAACTTTTGGCTCAAGAGCCGAAGCAAAAACAGAAACTTGGCTTCCAAATTGTTTTTCTTTCTTCTTTTTTTTCCTCTATTTTTAATCACTTTTGGGCACCCTGATGCTTTCCCCAACGCGGATTAAAAACAACAACGTGCGTTGGTTGGGGATGATGGGAGCTGTAACCCAAGCCATGCAAAGGACATCCCATGGGAGAAGGGGAAGAGGAAGACCAGAAAGAAAGGAAGGAGGAAAGGGGATGAAGAAGGGAAGGGAGGAAGAAGATGGAAGGAAAGAGGAAGAAAGGAAAGGAGGAGAGGGAAGGGAAGGAAGGGAAGGAAAAAGGAAAGGTATGGGAGGGAGGAAAGAAGGGAAGGGAAGAAAGTAAATGGATGGAGAAGGGAAGGGGAAGGAAGGAAGGAGGATGAAAGGAAAGAAAAGGAAAAGGGGGAAAAAGGAAAGGGAAAGAAAGAAGGGAGTAAATGGATGAAGAAGGGAAGGGGAAGGAAGGAAGGAGGATGAAAGAAAAGGAAAAGGGGGAAAAAGGAAAGGGAAAGAAAGAAGGGAGTAAATGGATGAAGAAGGGAAGGGATGGAATGGAAGGGAGGAAGAAGATGAGGAAAGAAAAGAGGAAGAAAGGAAAAGAAAGAAGGAAAGGAAGGGAGGAAAGAATAGAAAGTAAATGGATGAAGAAGGGAAGAAAAGGGAAAGGAAGGAAGGAGGAAAGGAAAGAGGAAGGGAGGAAAAGAAAGAAAAAAGGAAGAAATGAAGGGAGGGAAGGGAAGAAGGGAAGGACAGGAAAGGAAAAAAGATGAGAGTAAAAAAGTCAAAAGGGAAGAGGAAAAGAAGGAAGGAAGGAAGGAGGAAAGGAAAGAGGAAGGAAGGAAAAGAAAGAAAAAAGGGAAAAAATAAAAGAAGGGAAGAAGGAAAGGACAGGAAAGGAAAAAAGATGGATAATAATTGTTTTATAATAATAATAATAATAATAATAATAATAATAATAATAATAATAAATGGAAGACAACCTTTAAGCCAGGCCGAATCCCGGTTCAGACCGACTCAGATAGGGTGGAATCCCCAGAAATGCCTCAAGTGGGCGGGGCTACATAAAGCAAGGGGTGGAGCTAGACTGCTGGAGGGGCGGTCCCTGCTTTTAGGAGCATCCTGGGGGGGGGCAGAGGCGGTGGTGCAAAATGCCCCCCAAAATAGGTATTGGTGGGCTAAGAGAAGTGATTTTGGAAGCGTAAATTGGAGGATACAGCCAAAAGCAGGCTGAAAAGTCTTTAGTGCCTCCAAAATTCTCCATCCATCTCCAGAATATAATTTAATGCCCGAGCCGGGGAAATATTGCCTGGTCTCACAAACCGCAGCAGAAATCCGGCAAATCTGATTTATAAACCAATTCCAGATATTGAATTGGAGGCCGGAGCGTGGCTGAAAAGGGGACGTCAAAGGCTTAAACTGCCTTTAAAGTGAGGTCCTGCCCAGTCAACATCCTTTCCATGAGAGAGAGAGAGAGGGAGGGAGGCACGGGGAGGGAAGAGGGAAAGAGAGAGGGAGAAAAAGAGAGAGGAGACAGAGAAAGAAAGAGAGAGAGAGAGAAACAAAGAAAAAGAAAGAGAATGGGGGAGAGAGGGAGAGAGAAAGAAGGAAGACAGAGAAAGAATAAACACACACAGAGAGAGAAAAAGACAAAGATGGAGAGAAAGAAATAAAGGAAGAGAAAGAAGGAAGGAAAGAAAGAAAGGGAGAGAGAGAAAGAAAGACACAGAAAGAGAGGGAGGGAAAAAGAGGGAGACAGAAATTGAGAGAGAAAGAAGGAAGACAGAGGAAGAATAAAGAAACATACACAGAGAAAAAGACAAAGATGCTGAGAAAGAGAAACAGAGAGAAAGAAAGAAAGAAAGAAAGAAAGGGAGAGAGGGAGGGAGAGAGAGGGAGACAGAAAGGGAGGAGAGAAAGAGAGAGGGAGGAGAGAGAATGAGAGAGAAAGAGAGAGAAATGAAGGAAAAAAGAGAGAAAATGGGGGAGAGAGACAGAGCAAGAGAGAGAGAAGACAGAGAAAGAAACACAAAGATGGAGAGAAAGAAAAACAGAAAGAGAAAGAAAGAAAGAGAGGGAGAAAGAGAAAGAGACACAGAGAGAGAGGGAGGGAGGAGACAGAGAAAAAAGAGAGAGAAGGGAGAAACAGAAAAAAAGAAAGAAGGAAAGAAAGAGAGAAAGGGAAAGAGAGAGAAAAGACAGAAAGAGAAAATGATAAAAAGAAAGAGGGAAACCAAAAGAGAAAGAGAGAATACCAGAGAAAAAGGAAAGGAGAGAGAGAGAGAGAAAATATGAAAAAGAGAAAGAGAGGGAGAGGGGGAGAGAAAGAGAGGGAGGGGAAAAGATTTGGTGTGGAGCAGACAGGTTAATAGGATTTTGCTTAATTTTAAAGGCGATTAAAGATAATAAGAAAAAAATCTCCTCCACCAGGGAAGGAGGGAGGGTGTCACAAACACACACACACACTCACTCACACACCTTCTCCTCTGCAGAAACTGAATTTGGGGAGGGGGTCCTTTGTTCTCAAACAGCCCAAAATACCTCTCTCTTATTATCTGGACCGGTTTTTAGAGCAAGGATGCTATTCCACCGATGCACAAAGATATTTATATGCACAAAACACACACTCACACACTGTAAGTGTGGGTCCCTGTATGAGCTTTAATTCAAAATCCACACAAGCCATTTTTCTCTCTCCCCCCCCTCCCCGCCCCCCTGCAAATAAACCTCGGCGTTGCAATAATACCTCTCTAATAATAGCGAAAAGAAATCACCATTTCAAAAATTGCCTTTTTTCGATTTCTCTGGGCCTTTTTGTCTATTTTTTAAAATCGAAAGCGGGGCCTGTGTTTTATTATTATTCTTTTATTTCTGCATTATGGCTCTTTTTTCTTTTTCCCCCCTCCTCCCTGGTTTGCAAATTTCCTCGAAATTGGGGTTTTCTTGGAAGATGAGAGAGAGAGGAGGGTGGCGGCAGCAGGGAAGGAAAATTAAAATTAAAACTGTTCTTTTCTTAACAACGGCTTTCGCACCCAACTCTGGAGTAGAAACCGACTCCGGTGGGAAACGTGTTTTTCCAACTTTTTTCAAAAGGCAGATTTTTTGGGGGCAGGGGGGCCAGAATAGAAAGAGGCGGTGGGGGGGAGAAGAGACCCCTTCCTAGTTTTTTTGATCGCAGCTTGTCATGCCAGGAAAGGAATTTTTAAAAACATATTTTTTTCCCCCCTGCCCGTTTTGAATGTCAGGATTGGCTCATCGCGCGTTGAATCATTCTGGAAATAACAGCTCGTCCTAAGGAAGGGTGTAAAAGCATAAAAATATAAAAGAAAGAAAATGGAAATGTATTTGGCAGGGCCCGCAAACTGCTTGTGGATGCAAAGGCGCACGGTTGGTCCAAAGGTCTATTTTGGCTATTAATAATAATAATAATAATAATAATAATGAAGTATGTGATAAATTATGAATAGTTTCTTTTGTTAAAGGTATATATAGAGGTATAGCAAGCAGGAAGAGGGAGATTGTGATCCCCTTATATAGAGCGCTGGTGAGACCCCATTTGGAATAATACTGTGTCCAGTTCTGCAGACCTCACCTACAAAAAGATATGGATAAAATTGAACGGGTCCAAAGACGGGCTACCAGAATGGTGGAAGGTCTTAAGCATAAAACCTATCAGGAAAGACTTAATGAACTCAATCTGTAGAGTCTGGAGGACAGAAGGGAAAGGGGGGACATGATCAAAACATTTAAATATGTTAAAGGGTTAAATAAGGTCCAGGAGGGAAGTGTTTTTAATAGGAAAGTGAACCCAAGAACAAGGGGACACAATCTGAAGTTAGTTGGGGGAAAGATCAAAGGCAACATGAGAAAATATTATTTTACTAAAAGAGTAGTAGATCCTTGGAAGAAACTTCCAGCAGATGTGGTTGGTAAATCCACAGTAAATGAATTGAAACATGCCTGGGATAAACATAGATCCATTGTAAGATAAAATACAGGAAATAGTATAAGGGCAGACTAGATGGACCATGAGGTCTTTTTCTGCCGTCAGTCTTCTATGTTTCTATATACTGTATATAATTTTTTATTAGCTATATGATAGAATATTAAAATGTAGATCAAAGAGATTTTATTTATGTCTGCATTGGTGTAATTTAACTTTTTATAGTAAGATGGAGAAAAAGAATCTATATTTAGACTTTTAAGTATTGACAATGTTGGAAGTAGAGTTGGAAGGGACCTTGGAGGTCTTCTAGTCCAACCCCCTGCTTAGGTAGGAAACCCTACACTACTTCAGACATATGGTTATCCAACATCTGCTTAAAAACTTCCAGGGTTGGAGCATTCACAACTTCTGGAGGCAAGCTGTTCCACTGATCAACCGTTCTCACTGTCAGGAAATTTCTCCTTAGTTCTAAGTTGCTCCTCTCCTTGTTTAGTTTCCACCCATTGCTTCTTGTTCTACCCTCAGGTGCTTTGGAGAATAGCTTGACTCCTTCTTCTTTGTGGAAACCCCTGAGATACTGGAAGGCTGCTATCCTGTCTGCCCTGGTCCTTCTTTTCATTAAACTAGACATAAACCCAGTTCCTGCAACCGTTCTTCGTATGTTTTAGCCTCCAGTCCCCTAGTCCTCTTTGTCGCTCTTCTCTGCACTTTTTCTAGAGTCTCAACATCCTTTTTGCATCGTGGTGACCAAAACTGAATGCAAATATTTCAAGTGTGGCCCTGCCAGGGCCTTATAAAGTGGTATTAACACTTTACATGATCTTGATTCTATTCCTCTGTTAATGCAGCCTAGAACTGTGTTGGCTTTTTTGACAGCTGCTACACACGGCTGGCTCCTATTTAAATGGTTGTCCACTAGGACTCCAAGATCCCTCAGAGAGGGACGGCATACAAATCTAATAAATTATTATTATTATTATTATTATTATTATTATTATTATTATTGTTGTTGTTATTGTTGTCATTATTATTATTATTATTATTACTACTACTACTACTAATAAATTATTATTATTGTTGTTGTTGTTGTTATTGTTGTCATTATTATTATTATTATTATCACTACTACTACTACTACTACTACTACTACTACTACTACTCCAGTTGAGCTTCCCGGAGTTCGAGGCACACGCCCTGAAACGGATCATCATGGCAGAGCTAAAACGGATAACAGGAGAATTTCTGCCAAACCAGTTTGGCCAAAATGGTTCGGCGTCGAGGCGAGTGACCACTGCCACCACAAGTTGCCACTTCCTGGAGAGGTGGCATCTCGGGTTTGCGATCAGCAGATGTTCTAACCAGCATCAAGTTGTCCTGGCTTGGAAAACCAAACAAAAAACGCTTTTTGGGTTGGCTTGGGAGTCCTTGGTTTGCCGTATTTCATTTATTTCATTTCATTTATTGGATTTATATGCCGCCCCTCTCCGAAAACTCGGGGCGGCATATAAAACTCGGGGCGGTATTGCACAGTGACTGTTTGAAGTTGGGGGAAAAAGTTGTTCCTGTATTAAAAAATGTGTCCTCCACAATCTAGCGTTATTACCATCTAACTGCGACCTGGAAGTAGTGAATGCTTTTATCTTAGGGGTTTTCAGGAAGGACTTATCAGGAAAGACTTAACGAACTCCATCTGTATAGTCTGGAGGACGGAAGGGAGAAAGGGGGACACGATCGAAACGTTTAAATATGTGAAAGGGTTCAATAAGGTTCAGGAGGGAAGTGTTTTTAATAGGAAAGTGAACACAAGAACAAGGGGACACAATCTGAAGTTAGTTGGGGGAAAGATCAAAAGCAACATGAGAAAATATTATTTTAAATACGTGAAAGGGTTAAATAAGGTCCAGGAGGGAAGTGTTTTTAATAGGAAAGTGAAGACAAGAACAAGGGGACACCATCTGAGGTTAGTTGGGGGAAAGATCAGAAGCAACATGAGAAAATATTATTTGACTGAAAGAGGGGTAGATGCTTGGAACAAACTTCCAGCAGACGTGGTTGGTCAATCCACAGTAACTGAATTTAAACATGCCTGGGATAAACATATAGATCCATCCTAAGATAAAACACAGGAACTAGTAGAAGGGCAGACTAGATGGACCTGGAGGTCTTTTTCTGCCGTCAATCTTCTAGGTTTCTATGTTTTAAATTGTTTTTATTTAATTTTTTTTCACTTGTTGTAAGCCACCCAGAATCCGCAAGGAATTGGGCGGCTTATAAATTTAATAAATTTAAATTATTAGACAACCCCGCCATTATTAGACAACCCCGCCATTCATGGACAGCCCAGCCATTTCTGGAAACCCTAATTCGCCTTCGACTTACCGCCACGCATTCAGTGACCGTTCAAAAATACGGCGGTGGGAAAAAAGAAAAATAGGACCACTCCTCATATTACAACTGCTGTAGGATTCGCACGATCAGAATTCAGGCATTGGGTCATCACTGCTTACTTATTATTATTATTATTATTATTATTATTATTATTATTATTATTATTCCTGCCTAGGCAGGGGTTGGACTGGAAGACCTCCAAGGTCCCTTCCAACTCTGTTATTCTGTTGTTGTTGTTGTCGTCATCATCATCATCATCATCACCACCACCACCAGAATAACAGAGATGGAAGGGACCTTGGAGGTCTTCTAGTCCAGTGTTTTTCAACCAGTGTGCCGAGGCACACTAGTGTGCCGCGAGACATGGTCAGGCGTGCCGGGAAGAAGGAAGCTCAGGTTCCAATCTTGCAACTTTTTGCTGAGAGCAAGAGAGAGAGCAAGAGAGAGAGAAAGAAAGCAAGAGTGAGAGAGAATGAAAGCAAGAGAGAGAGAGAGAGAAAAAAAAATGAGAGGAAGGGAGAAAGAGCGAGAGAAATGAGCAAAAAAGGGAGGAAAAAAAGAAAAATAAGAAAATGATTGAGACAGAGAATGAGAGGAAAGAGAGAGAAACAAAAGAGAGAGAGAAGTGACTCTTGATTTAAAGCATATGATAAAAAGCACCCAAAGAATAAGAGAGAAAAAACCCCCAGCCCTGACTTAATTTTGGGAATGGTTCAAGAGTGTGTACACACACACACACACACACACACAAGGGGGGGAGGAGACAAGGATGGAAAAAGAGAGGAGAGTGTCTTAGAGTGTCATTTTGGTTGGTGGTGTGCCCCAGGATTTTGCAAATGTAAAAAAATGTGCCGTGGCTCAAAAAAGGTTGAAAATCACTGTTCTAGTCCAACCCCCTGCTTAGGCAGGAAACCCTACACTACTTCATACAAATGGTTATCCTACGTCGTCTTTAAAACATCCAGTGTTGCAGCATTCACAACTTCTGGTGGCAGGCTGTTCCACTGGTTAAATTGTTCTAACTGTCAGGAAATTTCTCCTTCGTTCTAAGTTGCTCCTCTCCTTGTTTAGTTTCCACCCGTTGCTTCCCAGGTGCTTTGGAGAATAGCTTGACTCCCACTCCTTTGGGGCCACCCCTCAGCTATTGGAAGGCTGCTATCCTGTCTCCCCTTCGGTCGATCCCTCAACCCAGGCTGCAGTAGATCCGAAGATCCTTTCCAAGCTTCCTGAGACGAATCTGGGTGGCTCCAGGATTCATCAACACCCAAGTCACATCTGCCCTTGTCCAGAGGAATACAACACAGCCCTGCACGTTGCGAGCACAAGGACCAAGATTATAAAACTCGGGGAGGTTGCGGAACCAAATTAAGGGCAGTGGGTTCGAACCCGGGAGGACTTCCAAGGCTGGGCGAAAAATATTCGGCCCATCAAAAAATACAATAGATTTAATTTGCAAAAAAATTAAGGGCCAGATCTGGTTCGGATGGCAGATCTAACAGGGGGGAAAGATTCCAGGGGTGGTAGAAAAGAAAGGGAGGATCCACCAGACTACACCCCAAAAAAGGTGGCCTTTTATACCTGTGTCCCAGGTGGGTTTGGGAGAAAGGTGGCCGGTGGAAGGAACGTACCACGAAACGAGGACCAGGGGCAGATCCCTGCAAGATTTCGGGGCACGAAATCAGAGAGCTGGGTTCAAGGAAAGCTGCCAAGAAGAAGGGAGGGGAATACATCCCCCCCACCCAAAAAAGATGGAGGATCACGGAACGGGCCCGGGGATGAAGATCCGCAGCGCAAAAGGGTTGAGAACAAAGAGCGAGGGCTGTTTGCACAACCGTGGTTTTGTTAGCTGGCTGGAAAAGGGCCGTGAATTGGCCGTAAATCACCGTCCAGAAGGAAAGAAGAGGTCTTTTCTACGGAGACATATATATATATATATATTCCAGCCCGCTAAAGATTTACGTCTTTCGGCGACGCCATTCGGAGACGTCGTTTTTCCCTCCCGCGGGCAGGGAGGTCTAAATGAACTGGTCAGCCGGGTTTATAGACCCCCACCACCACTGCCCACTTCAGGACCCGGCCTAGCGAGACCCACTCCACCCTTCAGTGCAGCCAAGCCGGCTTTTGCCGCACTGCTCCACCATAAATATCCACGACGCGCCGGCAAACCCAGCTCTGCGGCAGGCGCGACTGTGGTCCTTTCTCTCCCGTGTGCTTTACGACCGGCGCTATTGGGGGGCCAAAGCTGGGACGACGGGACCCCCAACTAGAATTGAGGGGTGGGGATGCCCACGGAAGAGGCCCGAGAGGAGATACAGGTTGCGGTGAGGCGTCGGGGAGCTTTGAAGGGGGGCGTCCGCCCCCCAAAACCGAAAGGGTTCTCTGACCCTCTCGGCATCATGGAGACGGTCCAGCCCGCAGGGGAAAGAAGTGTTCACCTGAAGATTTCCTTAGCAACCGTCTTCGGCCGGCCAAATTAGCCAAGGTGGATGAAAAGGAGGACAAGGGGAGGATGGAAAAATATGGCCCTTTCCTCGCGCTTTCTCTCTCTCTCCGCCATTGTTCGGTGCCTGCCAAAGCCCCAATTCACAGGCGCAATTTATGGACGCCGGCTTCCGCTTGAAGGGACATTCTCAGAAGGAGACGGTGTTCCCCCTGAAGAAGTTTGAGGAACCGGAGGGACGTGGAGTAAGAGGCGTGAGAGAGCCCGAGGGCCAAGGACGGACGGACAGGGAAGGAAAAGAGACGCACGCACGCCAGGCCGGGGTTCGCGGGGTGGTACAAATGGCGGCCTGGCACGGAGGGACTGCGACGGCACCGGGGCTCCTGCGCATGAGACGGGAAGGAGTGGGCAGCGGTGTGGCAGGTGTATCAAGAAGGGGGCCGCCAACAGAGGGGCCCACCGGTGGCCACGACTGCGCGGCGTGGAAAGAAGAGGGGCCGGTTCTGAATGGCGCCACCTTCCTTCCTTTCACCTGGCGTGTGGGTTTTTTTTAAAAAAACCTGTGGTTCTTCATGGAGCGTTACAGACAATGTACGGTGCCCCCCAGGACCCCCCCACACACACTCTGTCGTTTTCAGCGGCCCTCCCCCCCCCCCCACCTCTGATCCGGTTCCCTGCGGCTTGCCTTGGCAGCCATGACAATCCCCAAATTATGGCTCCGACCGTTGACTCATTTATCCATCTGTGTAGCGAGAGGAAAGGTTGCCCGAGGAAGGGAAGGAAGGAAGGAGGGAGGGAGGGAGGAGAGAAGGAAGGAAGAAAGGAAGAAAGGAAGGAGGGAGGGAGAGAAGGAAGGAAGGAAAAGAAAGTAAGAAAAAAGAGAAAGTAAGAGACACACAGAGAGAAGGAAGGAAGGCAGGGAGGGAGGAAGAGAAGGAAGGAAGGGGGAAAAGGGAGGAGAAAAAGAGAAAGTAAGAGACCCGACAGAGAGGAGGGATGGAGGGAAGGAGGAAGGGAGAGAAAGAAGGAAGAATGGAAAAGGAAGGAAGAGAAAGAGAAAGTAAGAGACACAGAGAAGGAAGGAAGGAAGGAAGGAAGGAAGGAAGGAAGGAAGGAAGGGGAGGGGGAATTCTAGCCGTGTCCCTGTGAAGGACACAAGGTGATTTATTACCATTGGGGCCGGCCAAAGGGATGCGGACGGCCGGGTTCTGAGATGGATGGAGCTGCTGGACTACAACTCCCAGAGTTCCCAGCCAGGCTGAGAGGGAGAGGCAAGGGAGGGAGGGGGAAAGGAGGTGTCTGTCCCCCCAATTGGGAATTCAGTCTGCAGGCTGGTGGGGGCGGGGTAGGGCTTCCCACAGCAGGGGTTTGCTCAGGAAGGAAGGAAGGAAGGAAGGAAGGAAGGAAGGAAGGAAGGAAGGAAGGGTGTGAGAAAGACAGCAGGGATGGGGAGAGGGACAATGGAAGGAAGGAGGAAAGGTGAAAAAAAAGGAGGGAGGGAGGAAGGAAACAATGGAGGGACAGAGGTGGGAAAGGGAGGAACAGAGGGAGGAGAATGAAGAAGAGGGAGGGAGGGAGGAGAGAATGGAAGGAAGGAAGGAGGAAAGGTGAGAAAAAGGAAGGGAGAAAGGAAGGAAGGGAGAAGGAAGGAAGGAAAAATATGAGAAAGACAGCAGGGAGGGAAGGAAGGAAAGAAGGATTAGTGGGGGAGAGGGAGGGAAGGAATGGGAGAATGGAAGGAAGGAGGAAAGGTGAGAAAAAGGGAGGGAGGGAGGAAAAGTGTGTGAAACAGTGGAGGGGGAGGGGGAGAAAAGGGAGGAACAGAGGGAGGAGAATGGAAAGAAGGGAGGGAGGAGAGAATGGAAGGAGGAGAGGAGGAGGAAGGAAGAAAAAGTGTGTGAAACAATGGAGGGGGAGGAAGGAAAGAAGGAGGGGGAAGGAGGGAAAAGAAGGGAGGAGAGAGGGACAGAGGAAGGAGAGTGGAAAGAGGAAAAGAAAGGGAGGAAGGAAGGAAGGTGAGTGGGAAGGAAGGAAGGAGAGACTGGGAGGAAGGAGGAAAGGTGGGGAAAAAGGAAGGGCGAAAGGAAGGAGAGGCATGAGGAAGGTAGGAAAAGTGGGCGAAAGAAGGGAGGGAAGGAAGAAAACAGGAGGTAAAGGTGAGGAAAAAAGAGAGGAAGGAAGAAAGGAAGGGAGGAAAGTGGGTGAAACAACGGGGGGGGAGGAAGGGAAAGAGGAGAAAAAGAGGGAAAGAAGAAGAGGGAGAAAGAGAGAGAGGGAGGAAGGAAGGAATTGGAAAGGCAGGAGAGAAGGAAGGAAGGAAAGCATGAAAGAAAGAGAGGGAGCCCAGCCCAGGGACCCTGCTGAGACACACACACCCCCCCCAAAAAACCAGGAGGAAACTTCCGGTCAGCTTTTTTTTTAATGTGAGGGGTGGGCTTGTCTGCCCGTGTGGAAGTTAAACTCCCCCACCTTTTTTTTTTTTTTTGGCCAGACTTTGCCAGGGCTAAAAAACGCTCCTTGCCTGGTTCGATCCTGGGAAGACTCACTTTTTTTTGCCAGCCAAGGCAGAAAAATCTGCAAAAAGGCCAGATTGGGGGTGGGGGCAAAGCAGGGGCGGGGCATTCCCGACCCTCGAAGGCCCCCGACCCTCCGTCCGCCGCCCCATTGCCCCACCCACCACCTCCGCTGCTCGCTCACCCCAGAGCCCGGCTGGTTGATACACAACCTCGCCCAATTTTTTTTCTCTCTCGCCCCCTGGGGATGCCTGGCGTTGCCTGGGCACGTGCCACAGGGTGCCCTGGGTTGCCCCGGAGGGTGGCAGCGAGGCCAGGAGTGCCCGGTTCTTCCCTCTCCCTTCCCCGTGGGTGCCAGGCAAACTGGGAGGAAGGAAGGAAGGAAGGAAGGAAGGAAGGAAGGAAGGAAGGAAGGAAGGATAGATAATACAGTTGGAAGGTCTTCTTGTCCAAGTTGGAAGGAAGGAAAGGAGAGGAAAAATAAATATAGGTCATGACACGCGCGCACTCCGGCGCACAAAGCAGACAGCCCATCCACCGATCCCCGCCCGGAGACCCCGCCCGGAGACCCCCCCCCCCCCCGGAAAAGGGTCTCCCCACGCCGGCGCTTGGAGGGCGTCGATAGGGTCGGGGGGGGGGCAGGGGAACGCCCCTCCAAGCCCCCTCTTCGCCAACTCTCCCACCGTCGCAGAGCAAAGGACGCGCGTTCACACGACCCTCTTCCCTTCGCAACCCGCCGGCCCGGTCGGGCGAGAGGAAAGGAAAGCAGGAAAGAAAAGGAAAGGAAAGAAGGAAGGAAGGAAGGAAGGAAAAATAGAAAAGGAAAGCAGGAAGGAATTAAAAGGAAAGAAGGAAGAGGAAGGAAAAAAGGAAAAATAGAAAAGGAAAGAAGGAAGGAAGAAAGAAAGGAAAAGGAAAGAAGGAAGAGGAAGGAAAAATAGAAAAGGAAAGTAGGAAGGAAGGAAGGAAGGGAAAGGAGGGAAGGAAAGAAAAAAGTCAATTGGAAGGAGGGAAGGAAGATCGGAGCAGGGACGGAAGGAAAGAAATGTGTAGAGGGAGGGGAAGAAGGAAGGAAAGAATAGGAAAGGACCGATGCTTTGGGGCAAAGCGGACACCCCCTCTCGCCGCCCCCGTCCAGCGGCAACCCCCCCCCCTCAGTTCTGCCTTGACTTTGGCGGGGATGTGGTGATTGGAGGGGGGGGGAGAGAGCTAGAGAGCAAGTGAGGGCGGGGGAGGGAAGGGGCGGGGGTCCCCGTCCAGACAGCCGCCAGACGGGGGAGGACTGTCAAAGAGCTCGAGCGAGGAATCTCTCTAGAGAGGGACGGGGGGCGGAGGGAGGAGACGGGGGGCGCATCCCTGCAGCGGACCGACACCCCCCCCCCGGGTCCGTAGACGCAGGCCCCTTCCCAGACCCCTCCCAAGACGCCTTCCCTCTTCCCAGAGTCCCTAAGACCCCAGACCTGGAGGGTCTAGCCCCCCAGGACCCATTCTCCCTTCCCAATCCCCAAGACGCCTTCGAGACCCCTCCCCAAAACCTTTCCAAAACCGCTTTTCAGAGCCCCCAAGACCTCCAGACACCAAGACCCCCTCCCCCAAACCATGGACTCCCCCCAACACCCCTTCCCCGGCGCTCCAAGACCCCTTCCCCTTTCTCAGAGCCCCCAAGACCCTTCTCTAGACAAGACCCCTCCCACAAACCAGACTGCCCCCAACATCCCTTCCTAGGCGCTCCAAGACCCCTCTCCAGACGCCTCCGGGACCCCTCCCTCCCCGTTCCTAGACACCCCCAAGACCCTTCACAGACGCTCCAAGACCCCTTTCCTCTTCCCCAAGCCCCCCTCCAGATGCCTCCAAGCCCCCTCTCCAACACCCCTTCACTGACCCCCCAACACCCCTTCCCAGGCGCTCCAAGACCCCTCCCCAAGACCCGTTCCTATATCCCCCGAAAACCCCTCTCCAGACGTCTCCAAGCCCTCCCCGTTCCTAGACCCCCCAAGACCCTTCACAGACGCCTGCAAGCCCCCTCCCCAACACCCCTTCAGTGACACCCCCAAGCCAACCTTCGCTTTTCCAAAACCCCGCCAGCCCCCTTCCCTTGTTTTTTTAAACCTCCCCCCCTTTGCTTTCGCCTTCCTCCCCCTCCTCCCCCAAAGCCCTCCCCTCCCCCCAGCCCTTCCCCAACGTGGGAGGGGGGTGGGCTGCTACTCACTGCGGGTTGGAGCTGTTCCAATGCACCGCGTGCCGGTTGCCGGAGCTGCCGCGGCAGAGGAGAAGGACCAGCAGCTGCAGGAGGAGCAGCAGAGGCGGCGGAGACGACGACGAGGAGGAGGAAGAAGAGGAGGATGAAGAAGGCGGCGGGCCGAGGCGAGGCAGCCAGAGCCGGGCCATCCCGCCGGGCTGCGTCCCGGCGCCCCAGCCACCGCGCTGCCCGGGTGCGCAAACGGAGAGAAGGGGGAGGAAAGGTGGAGACGGTGGTGGCTGCGCTCGAACCTCTGCCGCTGCTGCTTGCCTCCTCCGCCGCCGCCGAAGCTTTGCCCAGCGCCGCCCCGGCTCCTCCTCGCGCGCCCCCCGCCGCCGGGACCGCCCCCTCGTGAGCCCGGTGCGCGCCCCCGAGGGTTCCCACGGGCTCGCCACGCTGCGCTCTCGCGTCTTTGCGCGCTCGGGGTTGGTTCTCTCTTCTCCGGCTGAGCCCAGTCGGGAGGGGCGGGGACTAGAGCAGGGGTGGGTGGGAGGGGCCTGGTTAGGCCACGCCCCATTGGGGGAGACCCCCCCCTCTAGCTACCCTCACCACCCCCAATTTCCCCCACCAAGCAGGAAGAAAAGAAAGCTAAAACCTTTCCAGATGTTTTAAAAGCTTTCCCTCCTGGTTTCATCTGCAGGGTTCCGTCAGTGTGAGAGAGACGGTCCTCGGTTTAACGGCCAAGTGGGGAGACCCACGTTTCTTTTGGGAGGGGGTAGTGAGGCAGGTGTGGAGTTTGGGGGCACCCTCGTTTTGCCACCTTTCTCGTCAGGAGGTCAGTCAGTGAAGGAATCATTGCCCATTTACATCAACTCTTTAAGAGGGCATACTGCTTTGCTGCGAAGGTCACCACCGTCGTAAATGCGAGTCGGCGGCTGTGGGGTGTCGGAATTAGGATCGCGTGGCGGGCGGCTCGCGACGGCACCGTTGTTGAAGTTGGAACGGTCGCTGAACGGACTTGAGAGTGGCGAACTCCCCGTATTCTAAGATAACATACTGTACAAGAAATAGTACAAGGGCCGACTAGAAGGACCAGGAGGTCTTTTTCTGCCGTCCATCTTCTATGTTTCTATGTTTCGGAAATCCTCCAGAGCAAGGCGTCTTTTGAGCACGGACAGAGTGCCACGCGCTTCCCTGGGACCCAGATTAAAAGCCCCTTCCCCATTTTTTTCAAAACTCTGGAAAGGGAGGAAGTGTAGAGCAAGCCAGCTTCGACTCCATGTTTGTTTATTTATTTTTATCTAGTTATTTGTATGGGTGGTATACAAAGATATTATCATATTTATATAGATTATACAGTACTAGTAAGAGAGAAACGTGGGGACAGGGGACGGAAGGCAGGCTGGTGCACTTATGCACGCCCCTGACTGACCTCTTAGGAATTTGGGAGAGGTCAACAGTGGACAGTCTAAGGGTAAAATTTTGGGGGTTGGGTGATGCTACTACAGAGTCAGGTAGTGTGTTCCCTGCATCAACTACTACTCGGTTACTAAAGTCGTATTTCCTGCAGTCGAGTTTGGAGCGGTTTACTTTTAAGTTTGTATCTGTTGTGTGCTCCTGTGTTGTTGTGGTTGAAGCTGAAGTAGCCCTTGACAGGAAGGACATTGTAGCAGATGATTTGTGTGTATGTTTTGCTTTTTTAAATAAGGGGGTTTTAGTTACTTTTAAATTAGATTTGTTGTACATTGTTTCATTATTGTTGTGAGCCGCCCCGAGTCTGCGGAGAGGGGCGGCATACAAATCTAATAAATGATGATGATGATTTTATGGGCTATACTTAGGTCATGTTTAAGGCGACGTAGTTCTAAGCTTTTTAAACCTAGGGTTGTAAGTCTGGTTGCCTAGGGTATTTTGTTGCGAGTGGAGGAGTGGAGGGCTCTTCTAGCAAAGTATCTCTGGACATTTTCTAAAGTGTTGATGTCCAAAACGCGGTGTGGATTCCAGACAGATGAGCTGTATTCGAGGATTGGTCTAGAGAAAGAAACATAGACACACAGAAGACTGACAGCAGAAAAAGACCTCCTGGTCCATCTAGTCTGCCCTTGTACTATTTCCTGTGTTCTATCTTAGGATGGATGTTTATCCCAGGCATGTTTAAATTAAGTTACTGTGGATTCTTCCTTCCTTCCTTCTCTTCCTTCCCTCTCTTCCTTCCTTCCTTCTCTTTCCTTCCTTCCTTCCTTCTTTCCTCCCTCCCTTCCTTCCTCATTCATAGAAACACAGAAGATTGATGGCAGAAAAAGACCTCCTGGTCCATCTAGTCTGCCCTTGTACTATTTCCTGAATTTTATCTTAGGATGGATCGATGTTTATCCCAGGCATGTGGATTGAGCAACCACGTCTGCTGGACGTTTGTTCCAGGCATCTACTACTCTTTCACTATGCTCCGGTTAGCAGTGTGAGATTACCGGAGCAGAAGCAACATAGGATTAGTAGGTTAACAACTCTTGAAGCCTTTCGGGCGATGTGGCCGCAGTGGGCTTTGGCCCTTAGGTGGACTCTGTGGTCCGAAAGGCAAAGGCAAGAGTGCCTCTGAGCCCGTGCAGGTGCCCTGCCTCCCACAGCAATGCCGCCAACCCCACTTATCTCCTGGATAAAACCCCAATCCCCAGGGAGCAGCCACCCGGCCTTTCCCTCTCTCTCTGCATTGAGCCCAGAAGTGCTGAGCTAGGGAAACCGGGCGACAGACGCCGGTTTTATGCCCACCCAGTGGGGAGACTCGCAACGGGCGGGGGCTGGCCGTGCCCGAACATGCTGCGGCCGAATTGGACGTGGCGCGTCAGGAATGCAGCCGAGAGCCCCAGGCCAAGGTGGGGGAACCCGTGTCCTGAGCTGCAGAAGCCGACCGAAGCCGGGCGTGGCCTTCCCCTGTGGGGCGCATGGGGCAGGCTAACGGCCTTGGGGAAGGGGTGGACTTTGCTGCGTTGGCGTGAACGCCGCGGGCCCTTCGCCCTCCTTCATTTATTTATTTCCTTAATAAGTTAATTAAGAAGTGTTAATGCCACTTTATAAGGCCACACTAGGAATCCTGTATACAGTTTTGGTCACCATCATGCAAAAAGGGTGTTGAGACTCTAGAAAGAGTGCAGAGAAGAGCCACAAAGAGGACTAGGGGACTGGGGGCTAAAATATACGAAGAAAGGTTGCCGGAACTGGGTTTATGTCTAGTTTAATGAAAAGAAGGACCAGGGGAGACACGATAGCAGTCTTCTAGTATCTCAGGAGTTGCCCCAAAGAAGGAGTCAAGCTATTTATTCTCCATAACACCTGAGGGTAGAACAAGAAGCAATGGGTGGAAACTAAACAAGGAGAGAAGCAACTTAGAACTGAGGAATTTTCCGACCGTCAGAACGGTTGATCAGTGGGACACCTTGCCACCAGAAGTTGCGAATACTCCAACACTGGAAGTTTTTAAGCAGATGTTGGATAACCATTTGTCTCAAGTAGTGTAGTGTTTCCTGCCTAAGCAGGGGGTTGGACTAGAAGACCTCCATTATTATATTATATTATATTATATTATATTATATTATATTATATTATATTATATTATATTATATTATATTATAAGTGTTGGTTATTACCTTTAAAGCCCTTCATGGCATTGGACCAGAATATCTCCGAGACCGCCTTCTGCCGCACGAATCCCAGCGACCGATTAGGTCCCACAGAGTGGGCTTTCTCCGGGTCCCGTCAACTAAACAATGTCGGTTGGCGGGCCCCAGGGGAAGAGCCTTCTCTGTGGCGGCCCCGGCCCTCTGGAACCAACTCCCCCCCGGAGATTAGAACTGCCCCTACTCTCCTTGCCTTTCGTAAGCTCCTTAAAACCCACCTTTGTCGTCAGGCATGGGGGAACTGAGACATCTCCCCCGGGCATATACAATTTATGAATGGTATGTTTGTATGTATGTTTGTTTAGTAAATGGGGTTTTTAAATATTTTAAACTACAATTTAGATTTGTTATGAATTGTTTTATTTTGTTGTGAGCCGCCCCCAGTCTGCAGAGAGGGGCGGCATACAAATCTAAATAATAAATAAAATAAATAAATAATAAATTATATTATTATATTATATTATATTATTATATTACATTACATTACATTATATCACATTACATTATTGTTATTGTTGTTATTATTATTATTAATCATTATCATTATTATCATCCTCACCATTATTATTATTATTAACATTATTATTATTATTATTATTATTATTATTATTATTATTATTATCACAAGTTTTGAGTTTGTTTCCAAATAAACAAAAACACCATGAATAAAAAATTTAAAATGTGTATCAAACCCACTTCTTTCCAAATTCAAAAAATGCAAAATGCAAAGAATGAAATAGATAAAAAAACCAGCAGAGAACCGTGAATAATTTAAAAAAAAATGTGCATCAACACCCCCCCCTACGCGTCCTCAATAACAACTGACGTTATTTCCCCCGAATAAACGCTCGGCACACCGCGCAGGCACAAATCGGTGTTTGGAGACCGGACTCCTTTCGAAAAATAAAACCGTGGCCCCTGATGTCCGGGCTGCTGCCAAAACACACCCAGTGTGTACGTTTGGGTTTGCAAATTGCGTCCTCTGCCTTTCCCACACATTTCCTGGCAAACTCCCTTTCCTGGTTTGCAAATGGCATCTTTGCAAACCAGGAAAGGTAGTTTCCCAGGAAATATATGGGAAAGGCAGAAGGCGGCCTGCCAGAGAACTTTAAACGGACGTGTTGTTACAAGGGTGCAACCTGCATCGACCGGGCTTCTGTAAACACACGGTTGTCGGTTGGACTTATAAAATCCTGGTTTTTTTACAGGACGGAAAGCTCGAAAATGTTGACACTTCTTATTGTCCACACATTCTCTGCCCTACAAGGGGAACAAACACCCGTTTATCCTTGGGTAAATGGCATGGATTGCGCAAGCTTGGGTTTTGTGTGTGTGTGTATGTCCCGAAACAAGCCAAGTTCAAGCTAAGCCACTATCGATATCCTGGCTAGACAGGGCCCTGATATGAGAGCAATCAAGGGTGAAGCTGGAAGGAGCCCTAAAGGTCATGTAATCCAGCCTGCTGCGGAGCATAGGGGGGGAAAAGGGATTAATCACCCAACTTGTTATTCTGTTGTTGTCTGAGTAACGGGTTGGACTAGATGACCTCCAGGGTCCCGTCTAACTCTGTTATTCTGACCTCTGAGAAGAGGGTTGGATTAGATGACTTCCAAGCTCCTCCAAACTCAATTACTCTATCTTCTGAGCAAGGGGGCTGGACTAAATGACCTCCAAAGTCCCCCAAACTCCATTACTCTCTCCTCTGAGAAGCAGGCTGGAGTAGATGACCTCCAAAGTCCCCCAAACTCTATTATTCTGTCCTCTGAGCAAGAGGGTTGGACTAGATGACCTCCAAAGTCCCCCAAACTCCATTACTCTGTCCTCTGAGAAGCAGGCTGGACTAGATGACATCTAAAGTCCCCCAAACTTTGTTACTCTGTCCTCTGAGGAGGGGGTTGCACTAGATGGTCTCCAAATCCCCCCCCCCAATTCTGTAAGTTTGTTGAGCAGGCGGTTGGACTAGATGGCCTCCAAGGTCCCCCTCCTAATTCTGTTACTCTGCCCTCTGAGCAGGGAGGTTGGGCTAGATGACCACCAAGGCCCCTCCCAACGGTGTTATTCTGCTCTTCCCAAATCAGGAGCCTTCTGCCCTCTGGTTTCGACCGCTATTTTTTTTAAAAAATTGGCACAAGGTCAGAGAATTGTTCGAAACCTCTTCCTCCTCCGCCTCCTCAGAGCTGGCTGCTCTCAGACCCACTGATTCATCGCCCCCACCCCCCACCCCACCTAATATGACCCAACCTGGTGCCCTGCCCAAACACGCCCCATACCAGCTTTGCCCTTGGACTCTGGCGGTTGGCATCCACTTTCTCAGTTAAAACAACAGCTATTTCCTTGTAAGGCTATGGTCTTGATGTTGCGCAAGAGAGAAAGTTTAAAAGCTGCCCTTCCTTCCTTCCTTCCAGTTTCTTTCTTTCTTTCCTTCCTTCTTTCCTTGCTTTTCTTCCCTTCCTTCCTTCCTGTTTCTTTCTTTCCTTCCTTCTTTCCTTGCTTTTCTTCCCTTCCTTCCTTTCCTTCCTCTTTCTTTCCTTCCTTCTTTCCTTCCCTTTTCTTTCTTTCCTCCCTTCCTTCCATTCTCTCTTTCCTTCTTCCTTCCTTCCTTCTTTCCTTCTTTCTTTCCTTCCTTCCTCCCTCTTTCCTTCCTTCCTTGCTTTTCTTCCCTTCTTCCTCTTTCTTTCCTTCCTTCTTTCCCTCCTTTTCTTCCTTCCTTCCTTCCTCTATTTCTTTCTTTCTTTCTTTTTTTCTTTCTTTCTCCTCGCTTCCCTGGTTTTGCTGCCTGGAAGCCAGGGTCAGGCGATGCCTTTATGAAGACATGGCTGATCTCAATTAAAATATTATTATAGGAGAGCTTTTATGTCTATCTTGCCTGGCACTGATTAGCAGTCCCCAAACAATCTGGGCAATTATAATGCAGATGTATTTCCTACCTTTTTATCTTTTATCTCCCTCCTTTCCTTCCTTCCTTCCTTCTCTCTTTCCTTTCTCTCTCTCTGTGTTTCTTCCCTTCCCTTCCTTCCTTCCTGTTTTCCTTTCTTTGCCTATCTTTCTCCCTTCCGTACCTTCTTCCTCCCTCTCTTTTCATTCCTTCCTTCCCTGTTTTGCTTCCTGGCTATCTTTCTTTTCCTTTCTTCTACCTTCACTTTCTCTATTTTTCTTTTCCTTCCTTCCTTGTTTTCCTTGCTATTTTTTTTACTTCCTTCCTTCCTCCGTCCATTTTCTTTCTTTGCTTTCCCCCCCTTCCTCCCTCCCTCCTTCTATCTTTCTTTTCATTCCTTCCTTCACTGTTTTCCTTGCTATTTTTCTTCTCCTTCCTTCCTTCTTTCCTTCCCGCCATCCATCAGTTTTCTTCCTTGTCTATTTCTTTCCCTCCATCCATCCCTCCCTTCCTTCCTCTCTGTCTCTTTCTTTCTATCTTTCTTTTCCTTCCTTCCTTTCCTCCCTCCCAGTTTAATATCTCCCCCCCCTTCAGCCACCCCACTTGTTCGATTGCCTTCAAATCCCCTTTTTCCACTCCATGTTTTTATCCTGATCCACAACTGACAACTTGATCCTACCTGCCAAAGGATGAGTAACACAAACTCTGCCAGGCCCTGCGGGCTCTTTCGCCCTCCCCTCTTCCCCCCCTCACCCCCCCCCCAACCACGTCCCCAGCTTGCGCAATTCGAGACAGCGGGCAGTGTGTATGTAGAGCCTTCAACAGGTACGGCAACATGCCAAGTCCAAAGGAACAGGAAAGGGAAACTGCACACCCACGTACGAGCGTGTGTTGTTTGTGTTTGTGCCTGCGCTTGTAGTGTGTGTATGAGTCAACTGGCATTCCACCTTCACGAGTTCCCCCTGGTCATCCCCCACTCAAGCCCGGTTAGTCAAACCGACACAAGCCAACAGGATTTAGGGGTCGGGATTTCTGACAGTCTCCAAATGGGTGAACAGGGCAGTCAGGCGGTAGGGAAAGCAAGTAGGATGCTTGGCTGCATAGCTAGAGGTATAACAAGCAGGAAGAGGGAGATTATGATCCTGCTGTATAGAACGCTGGTGAGACCCCATTTGGAATAATACTGTGTCCAGTTCTGGAGACCTCACCTACACAAAGATATTGACAAAATTGAACGGGTCCAAAGACGGGCTACAAGAATGGTGGAAGGTCTTACGCATAAAACGTATCAGGAAAGACTTCATGAACTCAATCTGTAGTCTGGAGGACAGAAGGAAAAGGGGGGACATGATCGAATCATATAATAATAATAATAACAATAATAATAATAATAATAATAATAATAATAATAATAATAATAATAATAATAATTTATTGGATTTGTATGCCGCCCCTCTCCGCAGACTCGGGGCGGCTAACAACAATAATAAACACAACATGTACAATCCAATAATAAAAAACAACTAAAAACCCCTATAATAAAACCAACCATACACACAAACATACCATGCATAACTTGTAATGGCCTAGGGGGAAGAGATAGCTCAACTCCCCCATGCCTGGCGGTATAAATGAGTCTTGAGTAGTTTACGAAAGACAGGGAGGGTGGGGGCAGTTCTAATCTCCGGGGGGAGTTGGTTCCAGAGGGCCGGGGCCGCCACAGAGAAGGCTCTTCCCCTGGGGCCCGCCAACCGACATTGTTTAGTCGACGGGACCCGGAGAAGGCCAACTCTTAAATATGTCAAAGGGTTAAATAAGTTTCAGGAGGGAAGTGTTTTTAATAGGAAAGTGAACACAAGAACAAGGGGCCACAATCTGAAATCAGTTGGGGGAAAGATCAAAAGCAACATGAGAAAATATGATTTCACTGAAAGAGTAGTAGATCCTTGGAACAAACTTCCAGCAGACATGGTTGGTAAATCCACAGTAACTGAGTTTAAACATGCCTGAGATAAACATATATCCATTGTAAGTTAAAATACAGGAAATAGTATAAGGGCAGACTAGATGGACCAGGAGGTCTTTTTCTGCCGTCAGTCTTCTATGTTTCTATTCCAGAAGACAGGCGCACAAATACAAAACGATCTTGGCAAACTTGAAAAACGGGCGCTATCAAAAAAACTGAAATTCGGGGGTGCAAAAAGTCAGGCTCTGCATTTAGGCAAGAAAAAAACAAATGCACGGGTATAATTTAGGTGGTACTTTGCTCAACTGGAGTAACTGTGAGAGGGATCTTGGAGTCCTAGTGGACAAGCATTTAAACGTGAGCCAGGTGTGTGCAGCAGCTGCCCAAAAAAGCCAACACAGTTCGAGGCTGCGTCAACAGATGGAATCAAGATCATGTGAAGGGTTAATACCACTTTACAAGGCCTTGGTAAGGCCACACTTGGAATATTTGCATTCAGTTTTGGTCACCACGATGCAAAAAGGGTGTTGAGACTCTAGAAAGAGTGCAGAGAAGAGCGACAAAGAGGACTAGGGGACTGGAGGCTAAAACATATGAAGAACGGTTGCAGGAACTGGGTTTATGTCTAGTTTAATGAAAAGAAGGACCAGGGGAGACAGGATAGCAGCCTTCCAGTATCTCAGGGGTTTCCACAAAGAAGAAGGAGTCAAGCTATTCTCCAAAGCACCCGAGGGTAGAACAAGAAGCAATGGGTGGAAATTAAACAAGGAGAGGAGCAAGTTAGAACTAAGGAGGAATTTCCTGACAGTAAGAACCTTAGATTTGAAAATGAAGATAAATTATGCAATGCTTAGCTTTTTTTTTTTTTAGATTGAAACTAGTTGTTGAAGTTGTGTCCTAGTGGACAACCATTTAAATAGGGGCCAGCCGTGTGCAGCAGCTGCCCAAAAAGCCAACACAGTTCTAGGCTGTATCAACAGAGGGAGAGAATCAAGATCACTTGAAGGGTTAACTCTATTTTATAAGGACACAATTGGAATATTTGCATCCAGTTTTGGTCACCACGATGCAAAAAGGATGTTGAGACTCTAGAAAAAGTGCAAAGAAGAGCAACAAAGAGGACTAGGGGACTGGAGACTAAAACATACGAAGAACGGTTGCAGGAACTGGGTTTATGTCTAGTTTAATGAAAAGAAGGATAAGGGGAGACATGATAGCAGTCTTCCAATATCTCAGGGGTTGCCCCAAAGAAGAAGGAGTCAAGCGATTCCCCAAAGCACCTGAAGGTAGGAGAAGAAGCAACGGGTGGAAACTAAACAAGGAGAGAAACAACTTAGAACTTTAGGAGAAATTTCCTGGCAGTGAGAACAATTAACCAGTGGAACACCTTGCCACCGGAAGTTGTGAATGCTCCAACAGTGGAAGTTTTTAAGAAGAGGTTGGACAACCATCTGTCTGAAGTAGTGTAGGGTTATGACCGAAACAAAACCGCCACCCCATCCCTACCCCACAGTGCTATGGCTATGTGACACATTTCTTCCGTCACTCTGACTGAAATTAAATATAATTTAAATACGTTAAAGGGTTAAATAAGGTTCAGGAGGGAAGTGTGTTTTAATAGGAAAGTGGACCCAAGGACAAGGGGCCACAATCTGAGGTTAGTTGGGGGGAAAGATCAGAAGCAACGTGAGAAAATATGATTTGACTGAAAGAGGAGTAGATGCTTGGAACAAACTTCCAGCAGACGTGGTTGGTCAGTCCACAGAAACTGAATTTACTGGGATAAACACAGACCCATCCTAAGATAAAAATACAGGAAATAGTGTAAGGGCAGACTAGATGGACCAGGAGGTCTTTTTCTGCCGTCAATCTTCTATGTTTCTATGACTCCTTTTTGCGACCTCGGTCATACCAGTCACACGGTCGTTCAACAAATCAGGCTTCTCCCCCACTTGACTGTTGCTCGTCGCAAAAGAGGGACCCAGCGCATGGTCAAAAGCAAAAAAAAAATTGCCGAAATCTCACGTGTCTTCGCAAAATCTTGCTCGGACGCGCGCAAGATTCGCACGCGGCTCCATTTTCGCACCGGCGTCGGCCGTACCAGTAGGAGCCCGTTACTGGGAAGTTAGGTGGTCCGGCGGTTCGAAACCACCGGGAAAAAATAATAAAATCAAATAAAACGACATAAAAATAACATCCATCCATTATTCATCGGAGGGAAACGAAGTGTACAAAATGCAACACAGGGATAAAAAAACACACTTTAGAGGGCTGATCGGGGGGGGGGGAAGAGGAGGGGGGTTGAGGAAGGGGGGCTCGGAGGGGGGAAAGCCCACCTGACATGATTCCGGCGGTGCACGAACATGTGGGAAACAGCTGCGCCGCTGCGCCGTGCCGGGTTTAGCAGCGGAGTTTGAAACCAGATTTAACAGAGGATGTTAAGGGGGGTAGG